>NC_051039.1:13543646-13776146 GCF_904848185.1 Acanthopagrus latus
GTTCTTTAAGCTGGGCCCAAGTGAAAAATTGCTAATGTGCAACAAAGCTCAGACCCCGGTGATCGCGACTGAAGCCTTGGCACAGCGCTATACTGTATTTTGTGTTTTTGTTTGGCATCTGAAGGGAATTTGGTAATTACTTCTTTGTTTGTGATTGCAATTTTACACCTGCCATCCCTGAACAGTGTTTATTTAAAATAATCCTGCTTGTTAGGATAATTGAAATGGACTTTCATGCTATGTAAGTGGAACTAGTTGGGTGAATTGATTGAAGTATGGTCTGGGAACAGCGGTGGGTGTTCAGCTTGCACCTCAGCACACCACTTAAGCAATAACACTTAATTTTGGGCCTGTCGCCCAACCTTTACCCAGACCAAATAGATGTTTTCTATCTCTTCTTTTTTAAGACATTCAAGAAGTTTCAGCACAGTGGGGAAGTAAACATCCACTCACCCGAGCACTCTGCCCAGCAATAAGCTGGTCATCTTCAGTCTGGACACTAGTCCTGCTGCGAGTATCATAGTCTTCCTGCTCAAAGTCAGAGTCGTCTTCCAGCTCCTCTGGTGTCTGTGAGAAATACAGACAAAAAGTTAGGCAAACAGTCAGAATGAGAGAGAGAGAGAGAGAGAGAGAGAAAGAGAGAGAGAGAGAGAGAAAACATGAAACTCCTAAATTGACAGCTGAAAAGGGCAATTTTCCTTTGCCTTTATGCCCATTGTGCTGGGAGCCAAAGTAACAGAGAGCATTTTCCTGTCTTGTCATCTCAACATAGTGTCTTATCTGGAGATTTAGCTCACACTGAACTCAACATATGACAGCATGATATGTAACACAATTTTAAAAAGTCAAACAGTTGTCTTTATTCTCTGAACATGGTATACATAGATGTATCAAACACATAATGAAAACAGGGGAATGGTCCGAAGAGATATGGTGAGTTGACTGTGCCTGTACCTGTATCTATACCTCCTGTCCAGCCAAATTAAAAAAATAAAAAAATAATTGGTGACACTGAAGAACACGCTGCTCATTCTCATTCTGTTTTCATGAGCATATCCTCCACAGAAAGATGACAGCATCAGTCACATTTTACATTTAACTGACAAGTTCCTTTTAGTATCATTTATAACTCCTGTCTGTCAGGATATGGGTGACATTCTTTGAAAATGCAAAACGCAAGAGTTTCAAGTATTTTTCTAATCAACAGCATAAATGTAACAGCTTTGGTGAGAAGGTAAACAGACACCTAGTATGATTGTGACAGCTGTCAATGCCAGTTAACACAGAAATCACTAATATCTACTCAATAGTAAAACTATGATTACTCATATATTCAATTCAAAATTAACATCAGACATCAACAAAACAAAGGAGAAGAAACAACAATGCACTGTTCTAGCACAACAAACATAGGTACAAAAAAATGTCTAAGCTATATTTGGCATGTGATTAATCTTGGATGCTATGAAATGTAGTCATAATGATTTAACAACTCTCTTAGTGATATTTGCTATTTCCTTACTAACTTGAAAATATATCAAATCTCTTAAGTGAACAACAACTCAAGAATTGGACAATATTTTGTGGATGGTCTTTATCAAGGCTGGTGCTTTTGTTTTCAATATGCATTACTCAGAAAAAAATAGCAAAACAAAACACATACATTTAAAAGAAGAAGCAAAAAATAAATGTGAGACTTATCTCTGTTTGCAAAAATATTTGCACAGTCTTTCTCTGCACAAAAATCTCATGTTCTCTGATGACATATAACATTTGATCATTGCTATGTGACTTAAGTTCCTTGATGTAATTCTTTAAAAAACAATGATAGTTCTTTGATTTTCCCTTTTCATTTCAAAGCAGAATGAAACGCATCTTTGGTCGGAAAGAAATATGCTGCAACATGCTAAATAACTGAAAAAGCTTTGGGAGCGCAAACAATTTGTGATCTCTCTCAAGAAATAACAAAAAAACAAGAAAAACATAAATTATATTATTTTTTGCATCTGCTCAAAGTAGGAGACTAAATGACTAATACACATTTTAATGGCTTTTCTGGCTACAAAGTGCTGTCTCACTAATTGAGATTTGTTGGTTAGCCAGCTAACTTCTACACAGGCTTGTTGATCTGATGAAGCTTGCTCACTCCCAGTGGGCTACATCACCATGTTAATATATGCCAGATGGCTTACCTGCAGCAGAGTAGAAGATCAGATCAAAACATGTAAATGTGTAAAGTCATCCTTCCTACATGATGCTGACATAAAAAAAGCCCTGCATTTACAGTGCTGTCACGTGTAACCTTGCAGAGAGCATTGTGAGTTAGTCTATTTATAGACTGTGAGAATGGCGCCGCTCCATAATGATTAATTATATCACAGATATAATAAATGTTTTACACAGAATCAGTGCTCACACTGGCTATAAAACAGAGCTTCTAACAAACAACAGGTTGCTAGTAGACCGTGGCCTATAGCAATAAAGAATAAAATTTACTCTGTACCCGCAGTGGCTGGTAATTGATCTGGAATTTCCTTCTTATTATTCCCAACAGTTGTTAATCCACTGTGGCCTGCTGCGGTCAAGTTCTATCGCTGCTGAATACAACTTAGTGAACAGAAAATCTTTTTATTGACTCAATGAGACAATGTTTGCATTTATGATAATACTTAAGTCCACTGTGCCTTAATTATGGGCAGTGATGAGCTGGAAAAAAGGAACCACATGCACCAGATATTGGCTCCTTTAGAAATAATTCTGACACTATACTTGTAATATGTGGTACTATAGCGTATTTTTCTTCAAACTTTCTCTGTTAACCCATAATAGCAGGAACACCATAACTTTGAACTTACATTAATACTTGATTGTTTTTTTTTCTTGTTCACTCATAAAAGCACAACAACTGTTCATTCAACTGAACACGTTCACAGTTTCTTTGGTAAATATTTTAATTTATTTGTTTATTTTGATGATCACACACCTGTCCAACAAACCCATACCATTTTACTATAATATCTTTATGTGAAACAACATTCCCATCATTGTCTCAAATTAGATGCTTGTCAGATTTTAGCCAGTATTTCAGACCGCTAATTCAACATAGCTCATTTCAACAGCACCCAGTCCAGTAATTCTGCCAAATAGGGGGTGACAATGTACTTGTTCTGCGACCTGTGCAGCAGCGATATACCATGGAAACATGGTACCACATTTAATCACAGCTAGGTGTAGGGCAGGCCACACCCATGAAGGTGATCTTGTTAAAACGGCAGTCTAACACTGATATTAAAAGATTACATCTAATTTGGCTTACTTTAGCTTGACTTTACTTACTTTAGGTTAATTTAGCTCTGAACTTTGAGTTTAACTTCAACTTTCTGCGCGAGACAGGCTCTAGGTCAGTTGTTGAGAAAGGAAGGGAGGGCAAACACTGGTTATATTACAGTTGCTGGTCTCCATTCTATCTAGTGCTCTCTTCTTCATCGTGCTACTCTGCTGTGTGTGTGGGGTGTGTGTGTGTGTGTGTGTGTGTGTGTGTGTGTGTGTGTGTGTGTGTGTGTGTCATCGGTACATAAAGGCCAGGATGAAACTATGTTTTCGAGAACTTTCATTATAACTGCACTCTCTTCTCAAGACCTGCCTCAATTTTTAAACACTGTGGAGAATTGGTTTCTTAATCCATCTACTGCTCATAAGATCTGTGCTGTAAGAATTCTAAAGGAGCCATTACTTGGCTTAAGTGGAAGAAAACTAACACAGTCATAGAAAAAAAAATAAAAAAAATGTGTGCAAGAGAAACTATTACACATTGCACAAACATTTGCTATCTATAGGATGGAGTTAGACAACATAGAAAGCAAGGATCTTCCAAGTTGTTTCCTCAGAAAGTAATTGAACTTGGATGGGATTATGAAGCCAGCTGGTCCCGGGCAGTTCAAAGCTGCCTGTTTTACATTATTTACCAACATCAAATTATTTTCCATAATTAGATTTTTTCCAGAGCTGCACTGGGAAACCTTCCAGCCTGCATAAAGTTGAATAAATGAATTACATGGTGAAGAGAGAAGGGCCAGTTCGGGTGAAAAATGCAGATACTGTAACAACACAGAGCTGCTGGTGTCGTGTTGTAATGCAGCATTTCTATCGTGACATGCTGAATAATGTTTTGTCAGCTGTATAAAGTGGATCATGTGTCAGGTGCAACATCTCAAATGGGAATTCTATTGACTTTTAGATTTCAATTATGTTTTACTTCAACCCTAGGGCAGATATATTTTTTGTCAGAAAACATCCTCTTTCATTCATGATTGCCAGTAGCACAATGATGGCTAACGGAATTGTAGCTAAAATGGAAATGAAGAGGCAAAAACCTGGACAGGTCTCTGGGAGTGTGACACATTTGTCTCATAAGGGTGGAGTTCACGTGGTTTAGGAATCCACTGACTCAGGAGATGTTATTCTCTTATGAATACTTGGCTTTTGTAAGACAGACTGTTTCAATGTATTTAGAGGAAGGCTTTAAGATTACAATATGTGGACTGGAATACCATATATTTACATCCAATTGGCTCAACACACATTGTAAGAAATGCAAATATTATTCACATGTCTAATTTCAACAAAATATCCAGCCAAATGAATATATAGTTTGAAGATATAGAGGAAGGCAGACTTAAATTATAGCACTTGGCCTTGGTCAGCATTTCCAAACACATTCATTTTTATCAAACTCTTGCTGAGCATTTAAACCATTTCAATGTTTTTCAGTGACTGTTCTCCTTTTGCTCCTGCAGAGGAGGTAATGGACATACCCTTATCATGAGGACAGCTTTCCTGATGTCACGGACGCCATCGTAGACCAGACGGGATGCATCAATGAACTCATTCTCCTCAAAGGCCTGTGGGGGGTTTGTACTCAGTGCCTCAATAGCTACCTCCACTTGTTCGGCAAAACGGGGCATGACTGCAGTGTGGAAAGGGGGAGGGGGGGTGGGGGGTGGGAGAAGAGCAAAAGAAAGATATCAGAGTCAAGTGCAGCACATGTATTGGTAATCTCTAAAAATGGTTGCAGGCTTATCAATCAGAAAAAGGAAAATGTTGAGGACATGATCCCAACCTTTTCATATCAAAGTTTGTATCAGCTGGGTCTCCCCCTGCGTCACTCTCTAAACTTGCAGGGAAAGGCGAGACGTCACCCCCAGCCTCTGTGTAAGCGACAATATGCTGCTCGCACAGTGAGTGCTAATTAGCTGTTTCACCTTGGCTTATCCAACAGGCAGATTGTCCTGTCTATCATAGATGTGTAAGCCGGCGTTACACGGAAGCACGTGTACGAGCATGTGCATGCATTTTTTGTAACCCTGTGATAAGATGGCTGCGTGCGTGTCAGTGTTACAGCACAAGGACGCTTACTTGCAAGTTCGGCCTGTCAAATACAATGCCGATGGAGGGAAACAAATTCATCAAAGTCTTTTGAGCTGAACAAAAGCCAAGCAACAAAAGAGAAGTCCCTATTGACCATAAAAATGGTTGGTTTTGTTGTCAGTATCAATTGGCCCGGGCCCGATGGAACTCTTTGTGTGTTCAAATGAATTGTGCTCAGTGTGAATAGACATTATTTAATATTCAAGAATATGGACTGAATGTTTGAATATTTAGTGGGGTACCTTTCTACGTAATCTTCTGTTGAGAAAAAAAAAAAAAAAAAAAAAAAAAAATGAAAGCAAAGTTTAATAATGTAATTTTTATATGGACTCTGCACTGTGGCAAATTATCATAACAAAAGCTAAGGTTTACCTGGACAGACACTTACCAGCCAGAGAAGGTCAGTCTTCATTTTGTGTTATCTATTGGTGCTGTTTCAAACACCACAAATGCTTTAACTCCAACATTACTTGTAACTATGCTGCAGTGACAGTACAAGCATTCCCTATAGATCCACAACATGTTTCTATATATTTAGAATTGAGGTTAAGAGAAAGACAGGTGCAGATAAAGAATAAAAAGACAGAGTTTTTTGATAAGCTATAAAAAATGATGTCTTGGCTGCTTTGGAAATAATCAGCAACAAATATGTATACATAAAAAGCAGATTTCTGGAGACCAGATACTTGGACAGATTTACAGCAAAGCCCTTTTGAGAGGAGAAGACAGGTCTAATGAGGACAGTCGGCTAGTGAGAAGACAAACGGGGAAATAGACAAATAAAGTGTGGCAGCTTGGCTGGAGTGCTTCTACCGGAAGAGCCAACCGTGTGATTTTATTATTATTCTCCTCTCTTTTCCTCCCCTCTTACATGCCAATTGAGCTAAATCAATTAGCCAGCTTGTGCTAAAGGTGTATCTGCAGTATACATATTTGTCTGATATAAAACATAAGCTATATTTCACCAAACATAAAAGGCACTACAAAAAGTCTCTCCCTTTTTCTTTTCATTTTTAATTCAGTTTAATCCACTTACTGGAGAAGCGTAAAATAGGCTTTTGGGAATTGCTGGGAAGGCGTTTTAAATAGAAATATTTAAATGTTCTCCAAGCTCTTAATGAGCAAAGTTGCTGATGGTAAGGAGCAATTTCACTCATTCCAGTTGAAAAATGATGAAGGGAATTAAATGTGACCATGTAGGAATGGATTTTTTTCACCCCCTAGGCTTAAGCATAGTTTAAGTGAGAAGTTATGGAAGTACAATGAATGTTTAAGAACCGCAAAGCAGAGATGGCGTGCCCCTGTGAGGTGTGTAACAAGCTCCAACCGTGGAACGTTCACAGCTTTTGATGCCTAAATCTCAATTTTGTGTAAAGACAGTTCAATTTAGACAATATAGGAGAAGAGGTAAAATGAATATCACTTTTATGCAAAGAGACACCTACATAAAATCATGATGCACAACTTTAACCCTACAACTGAATGTGTCAAAAGGAGAATTCATGTTGTTTTTGGAGGATAAAGACTTAATAAGTCCCCTTTTTACAAGCACTGTTTAGACCTGAAGAACCTTATAGTTTTACTATATTGCTACGATATTGCTATTATATGCTATGTAATGGTATTTGTTTCCATAACTATGATGTGTGTCACAGCATTCTGTACTATGGTTTTGTACTTCATATATTGCATATATAGACATATCTCATTGTCTACTTTGAAGTGGCTCTAGTCAATATTTATCTATTGATAAATGACAACATGACTTAAACATATGGGAAAGCGGTCACTCGTAGTTCTTAGTGATGATCTATACACTCTTTTCACACATCTCAATAGTTCCCCTAAGCTGTGCAGGGCTTTATAGTGTGTTTCAGGCATTATTTCTGTTTTGAAAGCAGCATTACTGTTGATCGTTGAGCAAAAAAGCTCTAAAACGCCACTGCACGATACCTACTCAGCACTAAACGTCAAATACATTAAACAAATAGCTCCTAAATATGGTGAAGCATTTTACATGCTTAAAAAAACAAAAAAAACAACAAAAAAACAACTGATTATTCTTTCAGGACATGTTGGGAACCAAAATGAAAATACAATAAAGGAAAGTGAATATCCAAGTTAAATTTGTCAGGTGGCAAGACAAAGAAGAATAAATAAATCATATTGTCAGTGTTGTTTTTGCTGCCTGTGGCCAAAAAAACATTGCACATTAATATACAGATAGCACTGGTGTAGAGGTGCTCTGCTATGAATGCGGCCCCTCCACAACCTCATTCCGGCCCTTTGATCATTTTGTTAGCAGGCTAATTAGCCCATTCATTAGCTGTGTGGGTTGCTAATCACAGAAATACTCTTGTATCATTACAGTGTTTTAACCTCGGCTGTGAACCCTCGGGGGGGGGGTCACTCAATGTTTCACTCAACACTGACTGGACAGCTTTCAATTCAAGTCCACATTATGAATGTACATACTCTAACAGTGAAGAAAATAGTATCAAACCTTGAAGAGAAGAAGAAGAACTCTGGGAGGGGATTGAGTGTTAAAACTTGAGCGATTCTGCTTGTAGTGTGTTTGCTGCTGTGTTCACTCCACACTCTCACCTTGGCTAAAATGTTTCACCCACCTTCTCATACTGCATTGCTGCTCTCAAAGCAATTTCCTCATCAAAACCTGCTCCTACAGTAACTCCCACCTCTATTTGCCCAAAGATTAAGAGACCTTACCTCTACTCCTTGCAAGCAATGAGGCTGCCATCTGCTTCCCATTCTGGCCAAAAACTTATTTTCCCACCATCATAACAATGGCTACAAACTTACAGTAAAGAGTGACTCATCCGGTTCAGCAACAGTGTACCATTTGTGATATACTGAAAGAGCACTGATCCATTGTCCTGTTTCCCCTTAAGTACTAATTGCTTTCTCTCGTGTCTGTATTAATGGCCACTGATGTCAATATTGTGGTTTTCTGATTAAAGATTTTAAAACAGCTGCTCAATATTTATGGTGGCTCGCTTAAGTCTGACCAGCCACAAAGTCTGGTTCTCGGAGCTATCATTTTGAAAGTAGACAGTCTGAAGAGTCTTAACTTCTATCCTTCAGTTGCTGCCGCACTTCTTTTAAGTGCACTTGATCCACTGATTTACAGGCATGACATGTGGGTGGCGGTGTGAGCATGTGTGTCATTACTCACTGCAAAACCCTGGCTAAATCCCATTTACTGTGCCCCGATGTAATAACAAGGAGCAACGCCACCCTGCTTCTCTAAATGGCATACTGGACTTAGGCCATATATCAGTTTTTTAATCTACCCTCTTCGGGCACCACATTAATGATCGACTCTAAAATTTGCCCCCCCCCCTCCGCTTTTTTTGAGGAGCAGATTAGTTCAAACACAGGGAGTTAGTGGGCAAGAAAAGTGTGTCTCAGTGAAGAAGGAGGGAGAGGGGGAAAAAGAGAGGGAAGCCATAACCACTTTCCCATTAGGCTATTGATTTTTCTCCCTCTCAAGGACATGCTTCAATCCTGGGCCCCATGTGTGGACTGTCTGTCAGGAATCTATGGCTCAGCTTTACACAGAAGAGAGGTGCACCCGGGCTGCCTGTATAAGGCCTGCTCATAAATCTGACTGCGCTCAATCTGAGGAAGAGGGATGGGCAAATTGAGAAAAGGTCAAAGGGCAGGCAGTTGTGCTGAACGTCCTGGGGTTGATGTGGCAGCTGTCAGAAAGACTGGCAAGTGGTCGTGACTGGCACGGGTGGCCCGAAGCATAAACACAGGAGCCAACCAATAAAAACACAACCTGTCTACTCAAAAACACACACACACACACACACACACACACACACACACACACACACACACACACACACACACACACACACACACACTCTCAGGCACAGGATAAATGTTTTACATGCACACCACTGAGAAAAAGGAAAAAAAAGGATCACATCAATGAATTCCACTAAAATCCCTGCTCAAATCGCTTAGTGAAATCCTTGGTGACAGCTATTGATTTTTTGGTAGAGTCTAGTTAATTGGACTCAGTACCCTCTAAAAAAAGTGTGTGGTCCTATATCCTTTTTTCCTTTGTTCAGCTACACTTAATCATCTTTCCCCCAGCTATAGATTTCTCCTTGACTGTGTTTAAATCCATAGACATCAGGCCAGTGAGGACAGAGTGGGGAGGGAGGCAAAAGTTCACAAGGATCAATAAGTGCTTTATGGTCCAGATCAGATGTGCATGGTAGCCCCTAAAAAAGCCAACTAGCACCACTAAGAGGGAAACAGGAAGGGGCAACACAACAGCTCTTCATCAAAGAGAAATATGGAGCCAATGAAACGCTGGTCTAACACAGTTGCCGGATCCCTGCCTCAACATCTCAATTAGCAACCGCAATCGAGAGGCCTCGTTAAAATTTAAGATGGGAGTTCTCCTTAAGGCGGTGCAGCCAGCATGACTTGCCTGTTTGCTCCATCTGTATAGACTTAGCCCTCACCTTACGGTAAAGTCAGACAGGATGCAGGCCATCTTGAAATCAGCTGCTTGTTGCTGCATCCATCATCTTGTCAATTTTATGCTAGGTTTCCTGCTTAAGTAGAGGATACAGTCCTACTGAGGCTGAGAAGCAGCTGGTTATAGAAGCTCCAAAAGATGGAGCATCGCCATCTGAGTTTTCCCTTTTACCTTAGAGCTTGAATCTGGCTTGTAACTAAATTACAACCTCACTCATGTTGGCAAGTTGCAGATGCTTGATAAACGCAAAAGGTGTAGAAATGACCAGCTACACAACACCTTTTAGGTACTCTTTTGAGGTTTTACATTTCATTCATCATTAACGTCTACAACGTAAATCAGTCATAATGTTTTTCCTTTATATATATATATATATATATATATATATATATATATATATATATATATATATATATATATATATATATATATACGTCTGCAGAATACAGGTCCTCTAAATTAACACACAAACTATATTGTTGATTGACACCCTTTCAGAACAATACATAGTAGTGTGTTCTGATCTGACATCCAGGCATGACATATTTTGTGTCTGCTCTCCAAAACTGTCACAAATCACTGCTAAAATTGAACTTGCTTCATGATGTGACAACACTATGATTTACTTAGTTGGCTGTGGGAACATATCAAAGTTTGGGTTAGAATAGGCACTTCATTAAAGCAACATTATGTAAAAACATATTATGCAATCTGGCAATCCCCACAGTTTCTGAGTGGAACACTGTGGTTATAATTACAAATCCCAGGTCTATTACAATTTGTCAGAACATAACTCATTATGTCATACTAATGTTATGTCTTGAAAACTTACGTCTTTAAGTAAACATGTATGTAAGGCTGTGATCCTACCCTCTCACTGAAGTTACATAGTGCAGAAAAAAGTGATACGGGGGCGGAGTGAGCCCTTTCACCCACAAGACACTGTACCATCAAAATTATTCAAAAGTTATTCAAAAGTTCTCTGTGGAGTTTTTCCATAAAAAAAAAAAAAAAAGTTGTTGTTTTTCCCATAAAGAGGGCCTGTTGTGATTATTTCAGTAAAGCTAACAACGCGGTGCTTTAAGGGGAATACTGTACTATTTTTTTTTTTTTTTTTTTTTAATTACTACTTGGCTTTGGTTATGGGACTCTTGTCGTTACATGGACCTGTGGCTAAGGTAATGGAACAATCATGGTCATGCTTTTAAAAACCAGAGTCAAACAGACATAATATATATATAAATGTAGCTGTTATGTTGTCACATCCATCCACCCCGGGCGCTTTATAACAACGTGAACTTACTTTCACAATTGCTACAGCTGCTGGAGGGCTTTGCCATGAGATTGTAAACAAATGTTTTGGGGAACTTAAATGACTGGAAAGACAGAACATATAGCATATATGTGTGTGCGTGTGTGATATATCATATATAGGGTCTTGCATATTGTGTATCCAGGGGGCTGATTGCTGAATCTTTCACCTCATTTATTTTTTGCATAAATAATTTATGTATTATGCTTCGCATTTTCAGGTATTAGGTTTACAGTATGATGATGTTAACTTGCAAAAAGCAACCACACAATAAAGACAAATCAGTAGGTGATCAATATGATGCTGCAGCATCAACAGTTTTGTTGTTCTCAGTAATGCTGACATAATGCTTTTGGGGTCCTGCTGACTCTAGAAACATACTCCATGGAGTATTAATAGAAAAGTGGCACAATTATACAGTCTTCCTATGTGACCAGGTTATGGCCATATGAAATTGACCTTCAGTGTCCACCAGATATTGCCACTATACTTTTCATTAACTCAATCAGAAAAACTGAATCATGCAATAATAGAGCAGAATATGCTTGAGATAACATCTAACTAGAACTGAAGGTAGTCCATTATGGTAGAGAGATGAGCACCAGAAGAGGGACTGAGACAGATGGCTGCGTGAACACACGTGACTTACCTAATGCTGTTGCCCCTTTATCAGCTAGCAGGAGGGGAGATGATTGTGTCTCTCAATTATCCCCACAGATGAAAGTAATGAGCGAAACAATACATATAGTGTGGCACTAACTGGGCTCTAATGGGAGAGATAGCAACTGGGGGAGGGATGGATGGGTGAGGATAGAGAAAAAAACAGAACAAGGAGGGGGTAGACAAGTGCAAAAAGATGGAATGGGTGGTCAGATTTGATTCTGGTGGACAAGTAATTACCGATTTTCTTTCATCCTGTGTCTTGGTCCACCTTTCATAATGGTGCACTTTTAAAAGGCACGTTTGCACGTTCTTTAAAGGGATTTGAGGAGCTATTTCATAAAGCAAAAATGTTTCAACAACAGACTCTGTCTCTGTTCCTTGCATTTTGACAATAAATGCTAACAAAGCAACTTCAACAAGGTAAAATTAATGAAAAAAAACATGTGAATTGTGACCCAACAAATGCTAACAAAAAAATGAATGAACAAAATCGTGCATCGGTATAAGCTGCTTTCAGGAAATAGCCACAGCCAACACTGACAAAAGCTCTCACCTTTTCCCTGCCTACTCAGCTTTTAAATATCACTGCACTTAACCCCAGCAATAAAGGCAGAAGCTTTACAACCTTAAATAGTGTTACAAACTCACAGTGTGACAAAGAGGTGATTTACTGACACATCTTTCCTTCAGGGCTTAGCATATCTGTATGCTGAAATCATTCAACAGCAGAAACCGGTACACTTTACTCAGCTTGACTTAATTTGGCTGCTAATGTTGTACCATTTCCTATATATGTATACTCAATATCCCATCCACTTCCTACCTGTGTGCTGGAAAAGACCTGTGAGTGCTGTTAGCTTTAATGAAATAATCACAACAGACATCCTTTGTAGAAAAAAACAGCTCCATTGTGCTTCTAGTGGTTTAAAACTACACAGTAAACCCTTGATGTGCCCACAATTTCCACAACATCATGTAGATTTTTTACATTAAAAACAAAAGCTTCAAAATCATTTTGATGGTACAGTGTGTCTTGTAACTTCGTAAATGGTGTCTCTGTCACAGCTGTCACTTGGTCTGCACTATATGACTTCGGTGACAGGGTAGAATCACAGCGTCACACACATGTTTACTTCAAGATACAAGTTTTCAACACATAACATTCTTATGTATGTAGTTAGCCCAGGTTCTCAGCGATATGGCCTAAAAACTGAATCTGATTTTTTCACACTAAACTTGATTTACGATTTTAAACATTTTTTTCCTTCTCAAGAACAAACTTCGAATTACAAATTAATTATTAAAAGCATTGAATTTATTTTAATGCATTCATTTTTTAACACAATTGCCTCGCCATTTTAAACAGTGCACCTTCAAACTCACTCAAAAAGAATGTGTCCCTTTTTGATAAATGCCTTTGCAAACATAAGTTTAACACGTCAGATTGCTTGCTATTATAAAAACAGATCAGTTTCCATATTGGTATTGATAAAGTGTTAACATAACTTTCATTAAATACTTTATTTTGCAAAAAGTGTCTTTTGTCTACAAAAAGTATTTTATATCCCTGAAGATATGTAAACTAAATTAAATATCTGCATGCACTGCATAGTAAACATTACATGTTGGTAGATGTACATGACATAAGGTGTGTGCTGGCTGTCTACTTGAAACATTTTTGGCCAGGAAGACGAGCCTGACTGCTTCCCCTGGTTTGAGACATGCCCTGTTCTGGATTCGTAGCACAAACAAGGGGTTGAACATTTTCAGCATGTGGATGAACCCCCAGCGGAGCCCACTATGAACTACAGGAGACCATGACGAGCAGCGGCGGAGCAAATTAAAGAGAAGATTGATTTTAGTTTTTTTTTTAAATCATCCTAAACCACAAACTCGAATTAATCGCTTTTGCCGATTTATCACCCAGCCATAAGTTAGCCCATTCATTACAAATTATCACAGAACTGGGATTTGTATTTACAACAGTGGTATTGCACTCAGGAACTGTGGCGGGGGGGCGGGGGGGACCATAAATGTTTTTTCTTCCACACAATACTGGTAGATCCCATTAGTTACCCATTGACTGGGTATGAAAGGATATTACTACATGGGGTTCAGGAACACATGCATAAAAATCATTGTCGCAAAGCACAGTGTTGCAAATCTTTTCATCTATATTTCATGCAGCGGCCCAACTATTTTGGAATCTATGTTCAATCCTTCAAACACAGAGCCAACATAACACCCAAGCTTCCAGCACTTAACACCACTCTAAAAGTTGTCTCTTTACTGCCTCCCTGCACCCTTACACCCCGTATAGTGTGAAGTGGTTCCAGTCAAATTTTGGTGGAGACAATCTTCACTGTAGGTGTGAGTGAGATATGTGTTCTCTGAGCTGCCACAGAGATAAACTCAGGTCTCCTGGAATGTGCCGTGACACAGAAGAAGCACAGTGACAGAGAAAGAAAATAATAGATGAAAAAAGGTTGAGAGGCAGATGAGTGAACAGGTGGCGACCAGGGTTTGTGTCAGAGCCAAGACACTGATCCAAACTGTGGGACACTGGGCATCCAGGTAATTAAGGTGCATCTATAAGTCACTGACCAGACTGGGGAGCTAATGTCAGTGCTGGTGTGTGTGTGTGTGTGTGTGTGTGTGTGTGTGTGTGTGTCTGGGTGGGTGTTGCACTACTCCTCATGAAAGTAGCTTGCCAATATGCCAATTGGTTCAAAATGCTTGATGCACAGTACAAGGGTGAAGGATATTATGTTAATCTTCACAATACACTCTTACACATTACAACTGTGGCACCTCGTGCCACACCACCTTTGTGTATAGAGCACTAACCGGTCTCAGACAGGAGCTTGATGGACTCCAGCACACGCTCAGTGTAGACTCCAGGCTCGTAGTTCTCCATCTCAGCGTTAATGATGTGAACCACACGAGCTGCTCGGCCCCGGATAGCTCCAGCAGTTCGGTCGAGAGTGTCCACGTCGCCCTCTTGCAGAGCAATTACACATTTGTTGACATCTTCGAGGATGTGGTTCTCTTTGGAGGGGCAAAAAAAAAGGACAGTAAATGGCGATGGAGGGACCCAAGACTTTCTTTAGCTAGAAGAAACAATGTTTTGTTACAAAATAATGTTTTCCTTGTAAATGGAATGTTTTAAATATTTTGTGTTGATGTTTGACATTGTAAATTGTCTGTGCAAAAAATTCTCTCTGGATGGAAATGAGATGTTTATATAGCATATAATTCTTAGCAATTACAATGCTGTATTTTCAGCAATCTTCTTCATCTGCAAAACATGCTAGATCAAATGTACGAATGCTCAGAGTGTCCCTCTCATGACCTAAACAAATGGTACAATACTAGAGATGTTTTGCTGAAAACAAAAGTTAACAAAAATCACCAACAGAATAAAGGAATACCAGTTTTGACATGATTACATTTATTGTGTTGCAGAGATTTGTTGAAGTATGCATGTTAATCAGCTAGCTTATCTTTAAAGAAAATGTGATTCATTGCCTCATACCTGAGACGGACAGGAAGTCATCCACAGAGGTGATGTCATCCACAGCCTCAGTCAGGATGCGCACCTGCTTCTCCCACTGATCCTTGAAAACGTCCATGTTGTCCTGGGCCACCTTGCTTTGGGGGCGGGCTGCCAGAGTGAGAGCAGCATTGATAACCTGGCACGGAGGACGGGTTAAAATCGTTAGACAAGGTTTGTGAATAACAACACATAAAGTATTATTATGTGAAAGGTTAAGTCTGGCACTATTCTATTTTTTTTTTCACAGGGAACAAATCCCATAAAAAGATCACTATTGTATAAGAAAGAAAGAAAAAAGCGAACTAATCTAATAAAACAGCTGGCCCCTGTAGTCTCTGGAAAATATTACTGTAATAGGAGTAAAAAGTGCATATGTTAGTTAATATCTTCAGCTTTCACTTTAATGCTCTAGTCGCTGTTTACAGCAGCAGGGTGGCATATGTGGGAATGACTCAAACTACACTGTCCATGTTTGTCTTAATGAAGACATGCCTCATTCACTGTAGTGGTTCAGTCCAATGAATGCTTGAAATAGCTTTCAGATAAGACGAAAGTGACAGACTGCTATGAGAGTAATAACTGCATTTGCATTATTGGATTGCAGGTTTTAGTATTTTTCTATGGGATTTTTCTCCAATAAAACAAATACTGAATACCATCAGACATGTCCCTGAGACGCAAGTTTCCTGACTTCAAGTGTCTGATCGATGTAAGACAGAATATGTGGGCTTCAAGCCAAAGAAGATCAACACATCATAGGGTTTTAAAGTCCCAAATAATACAGGCAAATTGTGCCCCTATTTTCTCTCTTTTTTAAGATTATTAACACCCCACTGGAGACACATCACATAAACAGACTTGTACTTAAGAACAGGCAGTATTAATCATAGCACTATGACAGCTGGCATGTGTACTTCAACCAGAAGTAGCAATACTTCATGTTTTTTATCACGTCCTGCTTTTTAGATTTAGTTTAAACTAAATTAATCTGATGTAGCAAAAGAGACACTATGATCTAGACATGGCAGTTACTGAGGTTGTGGGTTTTCCTGTGTGTGTGCAATTTGCATGTGTGAAGATAAGGGACCATGGCTAGCTCTATCCAGAACAGATGGAAATATTTCTCTTTGTTCCACCCACTCTTTGTTCCGTCTTCCCAGCCACAAAGTCTGTGTCTATTATGTTTTTTTTTATTTTATCTGTCTGAGTTGTGCATTGCCAAGAGGTATCAGGAGACACTTTCTCCCCAAGTTTTCTGAGTAAGTGAGTCTCAGCAGGTGTGCATGGTGGGTCCTGCATGTTGGATCCTGAATCTTAAAGTCAGCCTCCCTTCTCCATCTCTCCTCAGCACTACTGTGTTGGGTCACGAGTGAGTAGAGCCCACTGTTAACCTTGGAGACAACCGATCAATTTTAACCTCCTCCTTTGCTTGCATCCTGTGAAACAGCACTACGGGGTCCACCTACACATTATTCATAGCTCTTCCTCTCATTCTGCCGACTTTTCTCTGTTATTTCTAGGTTCTCAGAACTCTCTAAAAATACCCATTTGAGGGGAATTTAGAAGAGTTAATGATACAAAAAAAAAAAAAACACATTGACTTGTGCTTGCACAATATTGTGGAATAAAAGTGTTTTTTTATGTCCTCACCTGTGGACATAAGCTGTCAATTTGGGTGGCAGCCATTCGAACCAGCTTCACACCCTCTTCATTGTTGGAGATAGAGCAGGCCAGGTTGGCCACCTGAAAAAAGAAGACAGCAGAAAAAAATGTATTACAAACTGAATGCATTTTCCTGAAGGTCATAAGCACCAAAAAGTTTTCCCATTCCTGGACAGGCAGACCCCCCACTGTAAAGGTTAACTTCTTTTTAAAGGCTGCCTAAAATAGCCTGAATAAACAATGAAACTGTTTTTGGTTATTGCACATTGTTGCCTCTGTTTCATGAAGGGTTTATAATGACTGACTAAATTGACAATTTTACACCAAGCAAAGTGCATACATGCCAGTTTTGCAAACACCGCCTCAAAAAATAGGCAACTGACATCTTCCCAAATGCCAGAAGATGAGTTTGCCCTCTGTTTTGTTTCTGGTGTGTCATGAACGATGACACAAAACACCAGAAAAAAATGTTCATTAATACAAAAAAAAGGCTTGGAGGCTAGCGATGATGTCATAATGGTTATCTTTTACATTGGTCTCTCTTTGAAGCGTAATGCCGACTGATTGAGAGATCTCCTCGAATGAATGGAAAACTATTCACACACCAGTGTCCTACGCTCAAATGTGCATCATATCATTGTGTGTGTGTGTGTGTGTGAGAGAGTTTTTATCCATTGTGAAAGGGACTAATCAAGTAGGTATCATCCTCCTTTTGTTACTGTCCCCTCTCTGTATCTCAGCAAGGAAACTGTCAACAGCACATACAAACTCTGTCAATATGGGCACGGTAGTTTT
Organism: Acanthopagrus latus; assembly: GCF_904848185.1. Taxonomy (NCBI): domain Eukaryota; kingdom Metazoa; phylum Chordata; class Actinopteri; order Spariformes; family Sparidae; genus Acanthopagrus; species Acanthopagrus latus. Next base: position 13,561,581 of record NC_051039.1, read on the forward strand.
TTCTTTGCTATCTTTTAGTGTGTATAGTAAAAATGCAGCATATACATGTTGTACATGTTTTGTTTGATCTTATACAGCACATGGTATGAGTTTTGTTTTGCCATTTGTGCAGAAAGGAAATTTAAACATTTGTCAAAAAAAAGAAGATTGTTGAGGGAAACAATGCACCAAAGGTTGGAGTCCGCTCAATTTGTTGCCTCGTGTCTTGCAAACAGTCAATGGCAGGAAATAGCCAGCATCAGATCAGATGACACGGGTTCATTTTGTGCTGGACAGTTGGAAGAAACACATTTGTAGATGAGTGCTGGATGACACAGATGTTGTGGCAGTGCAACACTAATGCGTGGGAACAAATGCCTTGCCAAGTAACAGCAAAGGCAGGGACATGGTGCTCAGTTGCCGCAAGGTAATTGGATTAATTCAGATCCAAAACGGCCAGGTTCACACAATATGAGTACAGGAAGTCTGACTCATTAGGCTGACATTTCCAGCGTGCCGGTGATGCACGACTAGCATGCTTAAATCATTACGGGGCTTGGTGGCTCAAAGAAGTGTTTTATTGTTTGATTTAGGTGCCAGATGCTTTTTATGTATGAAGCAATCCTTAGTTTGATTTATCTGTTTCTATCGAGGTACTTGATAACATGTTTCAATCTGGCTCCCATATTAGAGACACACAAAGCATCATAGTCAATTTTGCGTTTGTCATGCTAATTTTGGTAAAAGAGCTACTGAAATGGATTTGTTTCTAAACTGATTGTATTGGACTGATGGCATTTGAAGATTTTGTGATCTGGTATCTGCATGCAGGATATCATGAAGACTAAACAGGGACTGAATGATGGAGAAAAGTGGAAAATATTCTGAAGGCTTCAAAATATATTAAACCAACATTTTTTTTCTGACAGAAACATACTATGTGCTATATTCCCATGTGAAGTCATCACATTTCTCCACAGTATCACTTTATTTCACAGTTAATTTTCATAACTCCAAACTCTTTATAATCCAATACCATACTTACGTAAATCAGATTTGAGCATGAGCCCAAGCTTTGAAACTGCGCTAAACAGACACATGCCTGTTGGCAGCAAAAGGTGCCACTCTGTATTAGCACTTCTAGCGCTCACATGTCACTGTTTGAGGCAAATTGAGGTAAATCAAATTTGTGTTAGAGGACTCTTGCTTAGAGCTCTGTCTCTTTACTCATGACAGCAATGAGCACAGTGATGGATTGCAGTCCTTTATGTGAAGCCGCGTGTGCATGTGTTTAAAGCATGGTGTGTGTGTGTGTGTGTGTGTGTATGTTAGAGAAAACCAGAGTGTGATTGAGAGTCTGTGCTCCACATAGACACGAGTGGCCACTGAGATTTGACAGACGTAAGAAGCAGAATTGAAAGGACTATTTCAACATAATTTAAGTCCCTGCATTCAATTTCTGGTTTACATTACCGTAAACTTGACATAGAATTTCCCTGAAACCTTATTGAGCTGTGACATATTTGCAATTTTCTCCTTGACTCTGCAAAGTAAATTTGAAATGAATGCACTGTAGTTTCTACAAAATACTCAGAAAGTAAAGAAAATGATAACCAACTGAATGTTTAAAATTCACTTATATTTCTATTTCTCTCAAATTTTTGGTGGAAGCATCCTGCTTTGGTTTTTCTCTTGGTTTCTCACTGACAGAACATTTGCGATTGCCTATCTGACGTCTTCAAAGCACACATTAATATGAGGGTGTCTAATATTGTCAGGTTGGTGTTGTTCCTGGTTCCTCATAATTATTGTTGCTCCAGGATCATCATTTCAATTAAGCAATATTAAATGATTCTAGGGCTAGCTGTTGTGGCTTAGTGGGTTACTTACAGGGCTCATGCTCTATCCTGTTTAGAACATACTATTCACTTATTATTTTCGGTTTCTTTTTAGTTTCCTGACACTGTTTGATGAGGATGAGGAAAATAAAATACTTGCTTAGGTGTAGGAAAACATGGTTTGGGTTAAAATAGACAATTTCACAATGTTAGACACGTGTTTAAGAGGATAACTTCTCTAATGTTCGTATTGTTCTGCTCTGACATTCTAAAAACATGATTGATCAGTTTTGATGACAGCCCTGAAAGTGCAGGAACAACACGGCGATAGCAAATCCCACTTTTAGTATGGCTCACTGCATTCTCTTTATGTCCTACTATAACTTGTAAATTTGTACATTAAAACTGATTTAAAATAACACAGCATTTATGTGCCATTATTTTCTCTGTCTTGGTGAGGTAACAGGCTTTCAAGAAGTAGGACAAAGGTACAGCTCTTTCCATTTACCTCTTTCTCCAATTACTGTATAATTGCAGTACCTGCCCAGTAGAAAGTGAGCCTCGTCTTTTTCTCTAGCACTGCTCACGCCCAGCTGCCCTCTGACAGGGGGCCCATGGGATGCAAAAGGGGCAGAGGGCTTTTTGGAGGCTGGAAACATGCCCATCAGGCCCACTCCCTCTTTCCCAACACAGAGAGCTGGGCCAGGGCCAGGGATGCAACATCCAGCCAAAACTACTAATTGCAATTATCTAAGGAAGTGCCTCTCCTTTGAGGTTTCAGGGTTTTTTTTCCAAAGAGAGGAAGAAAAAACCAAGACAGAAGGGTTGAGACTACACCACGCAAGCCTAATGCTGATATGGTCAAGGATGTTGGAACAGAATATGCAATTCAAAGAGCCTTGCATATGTGTGTTTGCATGTGTCTGTGTGTGTGAGAGAGAGGGAAGAAGAGAGGGAGTAGTAGAGAGAGAGATCCCTGCTGAACACCCATTCTTCATTTTAGCCTTGAACAAAGAACTATCGATTTTGTCCTTTTGCTCTGCCCTGGATAATCACTTCAATTCTAATTTGATGAAGGTTTCCACTGCAGTTGGAGAGATGGGCATTCTCATGTATGCTATCTAAATCACCTACATGGAGATGAGTAACTGAAAATAGATCTGATAGTGTCACTTTTCCCCATTTTTTTAGCCAGAGGGTTGTTACCGAGAACCTCAAATCTATTGCCAGGAAGAACTGAGGATGGCAATACATTAAATAACATCTTAACAGGCTCTGCTTATCGCTGTTTAGCACTGTCTGTGTATAATGCACTTGATCAGTTTATATCCATGAATGTCCTCTTTGTTGTACCTACTGTATGCTTTACTCCTAATGTAATCTCTAATAATTCCTATTAAGTAATTTTTGGTCATTATGGATGGAGTGAACCCTTGAGTGGCTGGGCCAAAGGAACACTCTCCCTGCTTCAGTCAGGATGGTTGGGTGACCGCCTAAAACATGCAATTTCTACAGGCATTTCCAGCAACACCTCACAAATCCCCCTGCCAGTCACTCACAAGTTTGACTAGCAGAGCCTCTGTGATCAGAGGTGCTGAGCACAACCTTTTCGCCCCAAGAAAGAAGCAGGAAGTGGACTTTAAAAACAGAGGAATAGCAGTGGAAGATGCAATCACTGCAGATGATATTTTATGTAATGTCACAGAAGACGGAAGCACCTTGGTCTATTAAAAGTGTGTCTTCTGGATGTTTACTTGTTGCATTCAGCTTTATTGACATGGACTTAAGGGTAGTAGGGCTGGTAGTGTGTAGTGTGTGTCTCTTTTAAATGCACTAAACAATAAAAACAATCTCTTACTGTGACAGCCAATAGCTGTTTTTTGTGGCCAATGCCGATACAGATACTATGGGGTAAAGCAGCCAAGTATGGCACGGCACAATTTGAAGTTGTAAAATCATCTGGGGGCCATCCACGCCTTTTACCAAAATGTGTTTCCTGCAATGCCACCCATTTACCTTAATCTCTACTGTTGGGTGTACATTACGGTTGGTAGGTGGCACACAAATCAATGAGAAACAGACTTCAATACAGTATTGGATGGCAATCAGTATCACATTAAGTTTTTTTTTTTAATTTAAGTATTTAATCATTAATATCATATTGCAAATTCCAGCTCAATTAGAAAATTTAATAGCTATTTTGACAGTGTAAATGTGCAAACATCCATTTTTGCAGTGATTCCCCCAATGTTGTTATCAAACAGTTGTGACTCAAATCTGTAAGGTAGGCAGGATATTTTGTAATTAAACAATAAACTTCATTTCTAAAATGACTGAAAAATCATACTTCACTCTGAATTCAATAATTCAAAATTACCCCAAGCATCTCTTTCCGCATTATACTCTCTATAAAAAAGTTTTCATATTGCCTCATATTGGACATTAATATGGTGATACCTACATATCTGTGGTAGGAATACTGGCTGCTGTTAGGCATCAGTTGGGCTCTACTAACTGCTCCTTTGTGGCCGCTCTACTGGTTGTGCACACACAAGCACCAGCATGCACTCACACACAGTAAATAAATCAGTCTGTCACCATAGGTTTAGCAGAACATGTAACAGGGGAATACAGTATGCAGACTGTGAAACAATTACAGACCTGCCCTCACAGGAATACCTCTGTTTGTTTTAGTTATGAGCTGTCAACTCCCTGCTGTAACGCCTGTATGTACTGCATGTAGACCGGAGCTGACACAAACAGGTTAGGGTGCGTGACATTAGGGTAACGCTAGACGTCAAGGTTGTGAGAAGTTCAAGTCCGTGGGGGATATCACGCAGCAAGAGTCGTCGACCTTCTGTGACTGACTATAAACCACGCCTTTGAAAATCAATCCCTATCAAGGAGTGAAGTGCGTATTGCCTCAGGAAGAATGCCCACCGGGCTCGGGACAACATCAAAGGAATGCCAGACCTTGCAGCACATTAAACAAGAGGTGTGAAAAAACAAAAAAAAAACAAAAAAAAAAACAAAACAAAACAAAGGCAATGGCTCTGCAAGCATGTTCGCCATGATAATGAGCTGTAATGTCTGTTCTACACTTGAATCCTGTTCAGATGAAGTGGTGAATCACTAATTTTCGCTACAAAATGACAGAACATGTGTTCATATGAAGTGAGAGGGACTGCCATTTGAATAAAACAAGAACACTGCAAAATATAATGGAAACTATTAAAAGACAGACAATTAAACAAACTCTTGTTATCTTGTATGGTGAGGATACAACATGATCATCATTTTGATCACAGATTGCTGTTTAATTGCTCCCTTTGCTACCTTTTTGTAACCCCCACCGTTGCTTGAGAGACAAAGTGGACCTAAATTGCGAGTGACTTTAATGCACTTAGGACTTCTCTCTACACTTCCTAACTCAGAATGGAAATGAGTTTAAGTCACTGTTTACTAACTGACAGGTCCACTAATATGTGGCTGACTGGGATACAATCCTACACTCCATCCAGCACAGCCCTGGTTCATCAACTCCACGCATACAGATGCAGCTCCTACCACAAGAACAGACACACAGGCACAGACCAAAACAGTATCTTGTTATTTCTAATACCCAAATCTTAGGGATAAAGGAAAATGCATTCAAGTAATAAGTGGTATTTGGAAACATTTTTGTCTTTTCTTATCAGGGTATTCAGTACATGACAAGATGACTATACTGATCAATCACAATAACAGGAATATGGACATATTACAGAGACATGGTTAGTTACATCTGTAAAATCTAAAGCAATATAATACAACATCTCAGCTATATAATGTTAAGTTCTGAGTGACACTTAAGACAGCAATGTTAATCATTACAATGTGTTTGACTGCATTATACTGACAGGTGTTGCCAGTATTATGCCTGCTCCGAGGGAGAATTCATATTTGAAACAAATTTCAATATATAATATCAATAAATAAAAATAAAATAACTGTTTAGTTGAATAAACACTTCTTGTAAAGTTTTGACAAGAAAAACCTGTATTTGTAGCTTCATAAAGGTAGGAAATGTCAATTTCATTAGATTGTATACTTATACAATAAAGTGGTCAGGGAGTGTACATCATAGCCAGTGTTATCAATGGTGAGAAAAATGGCCACAAAGAGTTTAACAAACTCTTAAAAGGCACTGTTACTGAGTGATTGCTCATGGGGGAATGTTGGGTCTATGTTAAATGAATGAATTTAAGAGTATGTTCTGGGCCTGCTCTATTTGAAATGTGTCATGACATATCATTTGTTGTTAATTGGCGCCATAAAACTGACATGACTTGCCTTAAAAAGCATACATATACATATCATAATAGTACAGACACACACATATATATTTCATATACTGTTTATCATTATTAGTCTATTAATTTTTCTCTTTTTTTTTGGGAAGTGGTGTGCAATGGTCTCTGAAATCATTGGACAAACTGCATTAAAAAAGGTGAACAAAACCAAACTAAAAATACAATATGACTATAAACTACCTAAAATGAAATGTGTTGCAGGAAAAAATGACTGCTTTCATTTCCCTTGATTAAATCCATTATATCCAGGGTTTTTATTCTGTGCTGATTAACATTAAGTGGCTAATGTGTTCAGGTTAAGACATCCGCAGAGGTCCCTTGATAGCAACATGGAAGTTCACTGACACAATTTCATACGGTCAATGATTCCTTAACAAAGCTGCTCCTAGCTCAGCCCCAGCAAATGCACACATCACCTTCGACCAATCCTTTACAACAGGAACATGTGCTGGAGCGTGTGATTGAGGTGGGGATGTACACAGCAGATGTCAGGAAGAAATGAGACTATCTACTCTGATATACGATGATTATAGTTATATATCTTGATGTTCTTTCACTGAAAAATTACTTCCACGTTAATTAGCCTGTAATGTGTTCAATGCTGCTCCTCAATGGGTTGGATGATTAAGCTTGCTTTTTGACAGCACTGGTTTTAATAGAGCACTGCTGGGTTTGCACTCTGTCCTCTTGTATGTGTTCAACTAGACATGCATGCAGAGTTACAGTGTAGTTGTAGTTGGTCCTTTTCCTTACATTCATAAATTCTTTTAATTCTGTATCTTTATGTATAAAGTTGTACTAAATTAAAACCCTATAACTGTAACATTGGATGCTCCAACAATAAGACTAAAATCCGCAATCCAAAATGAATAACACAAATAAACATGTAAAAAGTTGTGCCCTGGTCCAGCTGTTATACCACAACCATGATGCTCAGTATAACTCCACTTCACCCAGATAGACCCAGAGACACAAAGCTCACAAAATAAGCAACCTCTCAGTTTATTTACTCACTATGATTTTGATGGTGTAAACCAAAAAGACCTTCTAGATACAAAATCTAATCTCGGGCGCCTTGTTTCTGGCACTTCTGTGACTTAGAAATATACATATATTGTATCAGTCTACTTTTTTTAAATCAGTTACTTAGTATCCTTTTTATGCTGTGATGTGATTTTATAACTTGCACAACAAGCATGAATCTGACTGGCTAGTGACTGAACATGAATGTTGAATTGCGGTCTTCTTTTACCTTTTACCTTGATAATGCTGGGTTTTTTTTGTGCATTTATGTAAGATACAAAATAGGGTATGTTAGCCATTCCAAACATCCATTAGAATGCAATGTTGCATCATGAATAAGAAGTATAAAAGAAGAACGTGGATTTAACATCTTGGATCTAACTTTTTCACGCTAACCACTTAACAAAGTTGCTGCAATGGAATCAACTTTTCTTTTGTTCTCCTTATGTCGATGTGATTTTGAATGTGAGCCATGATCGAACCCTACAGAAAACAGAATAGTCTTCACAATCCCATCACGGTCTCTGTGACAACCATGACTGAGCTTGCATGAAAGGCTGACAGAGTGTGATTTACAGTGGTCGTTTCTCTGGAGCTGTAGCCGAGGATTGGGTATTCCTGCTAATACCATGGCTGGCTTCTCGATAAATATGATAATTTGCTGCAGGCTGTTGGGGAGGTGAACCAGCACCGCAAGCGGGGAGCAGTTACAGTTGTACATCAGACAAGAGCGCGGGTGGATGACTGCACAGTTCAGACAAGTACAGACACATCAACATGGCTGCAGATGTACATAGACACACCGCCGGAAAAGCAGAGTGGAGGCACCTGATGTAATACAAGAAAGGGAATCTTACAATCTGTTTGCATCAGTCCCTACTTTGCTTGTTCACACGTTTATAGTGCTAAATAACAAGGACCAGTGACTTTTTTCTCAGTGACCACATCTGCAAAGGGCTTCAAAATGTGATTTATTGACATTGAAATTTGAATGCCCAAATGAAGAGGGCTATAGGAAGAGACGATGGGCACCTAGAGAATAATATCTACTATATAAAATTTTATTGACCTCAACAAGGGACAGGAAGAGGTAATTGAAGGCAATATAAACAAATCATAAAGTTAGCTGGACAGAACCCACTTGGGACAAGGATATATATGTGTGTGTTTATATTCTATACACACGGTCTAGATGACTGTCTTATAGGTTCAATTTTGAGTCCTGGATGTTGGATTATCTTGGCCTCACCTCTGAAAAAGGAAGAGGAAAGAGGGGAACAAATGGCTGACTCACTCCCCCTCAGGCAGAGGGCAACTGTTCACACTTCCTGTTGGTCTTGGTATCTTGCTGCTTTGCTGTGCTCAGGTTTCAAGGAGCAAAGGCTGGCTAGACTGATTTCTCTTCATTCTGCTACAAGCAATTGCACAGGGATGTTAGTGTCACCTATGCAGTCAGGAAGTTCTGTCACCCAGGTAGGTAGTCCGGTAGTTTGTTCATCTTACAGCATCTTTTTGCTCAAGATGGTACTGTAGCCACAGGGGCCGGGCCACCTCTTGCACAGTTCCTCTCCCCCCGCAAGAAACAAACAAAAAAGAAACCCAAAAAGCAGCTCAGGCTGTTTCAACTGAAGTATTGATTTCTCTTTGCTTCCTCTCTCTCCCTCCCACTTCCCCCATTCTAAGAGTGCCAGCCAAGCAGTTGGGCTTGGCACCAAAACATAATTATGAAAATGGACCTCTGGGTTGTTTCTTTTAATCTATCTGTACATTCCAGAGTCCCTCTGCAACAGAAGCTATTTAAAAACTGTTTCAGGGGAACTGAAATGTTTAACCCACTGTACTGTAAAGAATGGCATACTTATTGGTGGCATGACATTGGTTGCTGTCTAAATGTGTAACAGAGGTGTCACCTTTTTTTTTTAGCCAAAATGATCATGAAAAGCTGATTATCCAGACTTAGACAATGTATTGTTAGCAGACCCGCAGACGTCCAACTATCAAGGCAGAGTAAGATTTGAGTGCACGGTAGTTCCTGTCAAACGCTGGCATCAATTTGCACTGTGTGGCACCCGTGACAAAGTGCCTAGAGTCAGACAGCAATTGCTGCTCCCTCCCCAACTTACAGTTCAATGGCCAGTGAAACCAAAATGACACAGCCAAAATCAGGGCCATTTTCGAGACATTAAACTCTGCAGCACGACGTGAGATACAGTAGCTGCAGTATCAGAACTGAGTCCTTGCTCAAGGTATTGGTGTTATGTCTCAGTACAAAATGTAAGGCATATATCTGGATATATTTAGGCTGTCTTTCTATACTATTCAGTAAAACGGAAAAGGTTTTCAGCAAGATTTGTTCCTCAACAAAGGCTGTGTGAGGTAATATGACTTAATGTTTAATTAATGAGCATGTTTGTGATGTAATCTACTGTATATTACCATAGTTGCATTTGGCCTTTCAAAGAAAAGAAAATGATCACCCTATTTCATAGAGGAAGAGATTCTCAGTTGATCCAAAGGATCTATAACAGCATATTCCAATCTCAGACAAAATGTGAACACGGCAAGACCTTGACATTTCTCCACATCACATCCCTCTGCCTCCTCACATCTGTCTAAGGCACAAGAAAAGCATGATTAGTCTTGTTGGATAATAGATGCAGGGAGTGGGAAAGGTCAGCGGTTGTCGGGCCTTAATGCTTCAACCTTTAAATTGGGGGATGGGTGAAGAGAGATGAAATTTAAAAGATGAGCGGAGACGACAGGAGTTGGTGGCACAGGTGATTCATGGGAATCAATAATTACTCATTCCATGTCATACACATATGAAGCACGGTGGTCAAAGGTAAACATCACAGCCTGGGGGCCTGAAAAAAAAAAAAAAAAACCTCTGCTTTACATCCTACTGTCCACTTCCAAAAGAGATGTCAGCAGAAATCAGTCATCTTCTGTGAATGTTGAAGTAGGAAACATCAAATTTGTTAAAGCAAATAGTGCCAATTGATTGTCATTGATTTTATTAGCATCACATCATTTTGCACTTACTTGTCTGCTCTATAGAAGCAAAGTTTTCTGCATTTAGGTCCAGTAAAAACAAAATATGAGTCCTTCAGAGAGCCAGGACAAATCAGATGGACTTTTTGATCTCATTTATCTTGTGTACTTGTATCTTAGGAAGTCCAAATGTGCTGCCAGAAATGTCACATTAATTTCTGTGCTTTTATATTAATGCTTGTGTGATTTTCTCTCAGGTGAGAACAGGGAAGTGTGAAGACGTGAAAGGCCATCAGGCTGTGAGCAGAATTAACAACAATTAAAATAGTCTCCATCCCAACGGCCATTGGTCCTCCTCTATCTTGGAATATTATTCCAAGTTGGGTGTTAATAAATAACACCTCATATATAATGCAGTGTGCCCTAAGCTCTTGCTGATATTTGAGCACTTTTATAAGTATAATTTCTGTGGTGATATATAGTAAACTGCAGTACACTGTGTATTCTGTCTAGTTTCTTCTCTGCACAGTGATAAAGACAAAAGGCGATAAAACAGTGAGCACATAAGAAAAAAGTGATAAAAAGGAGATCTAGAAACTTTTTTTGTTGCCTTCAGATAATTTCCTCTCCTGTCACCTCATACAAGAGAATTCTAGTCATATAAGGATAAAAAGGAATTGCTCTAAACAATTCATTTTCCACTTTATTGCCTTTACGGAGACAAATGTTTTGCACTGGAAGTGTAGTGGTGTTACACATCTATCTCGGATTGATGTCACTTTGACAAAATTATAACAGTAATGTCTTTGGCACACTTATTGGCAGAGGACATTCACTGGAATAATAAATGAATCGCAGTAAGCTGAAGGACCCAGTGACCAGACAAAATCAAATTTGCAATCACTACAATCCTTTGATGCAATGGCTTTAGCTAATTACTTCATTAAGGAGAAGACATAACTTTTGCCCTGGGTTGCCAATTAATGTGAACCCTGGAACCAAATGTGTTATAGGTGCTTTTCTCCAATGATAAACTATAAATTGTGAGTCCAATTAATTTAGGATTGGTGTAATTACGCTTTGGGAACTGAAAACTGCTACACCTATTGCTCCTTGGGGAGTAGTGTATGGACATTTCATCAGTAAATAATGCTCACACTCCTCACTCACCACCTTGAAAATGCTCTTTTGCATAAAGAAGTCATTAAAACACGTTGCTGTCATCAAGCACTTTTAGGAAACCGCTGCCTTGTGACCAGCTGGGGTTCAGCCCATAGCATTTAAGGTTATTTCCATAGCACAACAGACGCCAGGTTGTAGGAGTCACCATGAGGGCACATTCACAGCTGCTGTCCCAGGGGTGTTGTTGCTGCACTGTGTAATTGGATATTTGTCTTAAAATCAGGCAGTCTGTTTTTCAGCTTTGCATGTGAAGCGATATTAAGTTAGGGTTATACTGTATGTACAAGTACAAAACATATCCTCTTACAGGGATCTGCAATCAGCAGTTTGGTCCAATAAAAACTGTTCCTGTAAAGGTCATGTTTTTTCCATTCCGAATGACTGTAAAAAAAAAGATGTTTTCTTGTCTGTCTGTCTGTCTGTCAATAAGAAAACATACTTATACTGTATGTACAAGTACAAAACATATCCTCTTACAGGGATCTGCAATCAGCAGTTTGGTCCAATAAACACTGTTCCTGTAAAGGTCATGTTTTTTCCATTCCGAATGACTGTAAAAAAAAGATGTTTTCTTGTCTGTCTGTCTGTCTGTCTGTCAATAAGAAAACATGTGTTTTTCTCTCGCTGCTCAGATCGAACTTAGATGACTTGTCCTTAAATGGTTCAATTTTCAAAAACGTGGCTTGTCAGTCAATATACTGATGGATGTGACTAAAATACAGTGATTGTTTACTAGTTAAATTCTCTTAACAGTGGAAGCTATCCTGAACAGACAGACATCTAGATAGATGGAAAGACAGATAGATAATATCTTTTCCTTTCATATAAACAGGGGTAACTAAAGAAACTTCTGACGAGCAAACCACCAAAAAGAACAAATATTCCTTTTTTTGGTAGTAGTGTTGATGGGAAAGTCACAACAACACTCTTTGGACAAATGAATGCAATGTGCTATTCATTAGTGTCTGAAATCTCAATTTACTGCTCATTATAAACTACTGACTGTCTAGTATGAAGACAATATGAACGGGTAAATGAGGTAATGATGTCAGCAACAAACTTGATAATCTTTGCAACACCTACTAACAATGGTGAGGCGGCATTTAGCCACTATGGCACCCACTTGTGGAACAGCCTGCTGGAGAGCCTCAGGTCTGAAGATAATTTTAAGGGAAGGTTAAAGACACATCTTTTTAATCAGGCTTTTACCTAATATTTTAAATTCTTATTCCATTCTTATGTGGTATTTTATGTTATTGCTTCTATCTTGTTTTTTAAGATGGTTTTAATCTTAAATAATTTTCTCTGTTTTATTTATCTTCAGTACTATTTTATTTTATTTATTATCTTTTATATCTCTATCCTTTTAACTGTTCACTCCATTTACTAATCTTTTGTCAGGGTTTTTAGCCTATCTTATGTTTTTAGTTTTTAAGGTTTAACTCCAGAGTTTCCCCAGGGGGGTCCTCTACACTGGGAGCTGTGTCTGGGCTGCTGCTGCTGCTGGAGGTGCTGTCCTTGGGTCCCTTTGGCCTGGCCAGCTGTTGTCTGTCAGGGTCTGGGGGCCTGGGTACCCTTGCCCCCCGTGGCACAGCCTGTGACTCCTCCCAGTGTGGACGGCCCCAAAGGTGGCGCTTCCTCAATTCTCAGTGCCTTGCCATGTCTCCTGATTGCCAGTAGTAAGAGTGTGCCGGTGTGTGTGTGTGTGTGTGTGTGTGTGTGTGTGTGTGCGGGTATGTGCGTGTATGTAGTATGGAGGGTGGGAGGGAGGAGCTTTCTTTACGCTTTATTATTGTTCTGTCTTTCTTGTGTAAAGCACTTTGTGCTGCACACGCGTGTATGAAAAGTGCTCTATGAATAAAGTTGATTTGATTTTGATTTGAACAACGCTTACCCCCATAACAGGTTACTGCTACATTGTTAGCCACATTTAAAATGCAATCACTTAAAATGATCATAGGCGATACAGCGGCCTGGCTTTGTATGACTTGGAAGTACCAAGCAACCAGGCAGATAATCACATCATTTCACTGGTTCACTGACTGGATTCAGGAAATATATGCCCACGTTTGCCAAGCTGAGAGTGAGCAGTCAAGTATATTTTGTATGTGTGACTGGAGAAGCACACCTCAGTCTAACAAGGGAAGTTAGGTGAAATGAAAAGGACACAGCAACAAAGAACATTTTCAAATTCAGATATGTTACTTGTGCTAAATTACTCATCAGAGCCCGCAAGTAAATCTTCTGTCAAAAACCTTTGCCACCCTGATGAAGCTGAGTTTCGGGGTAATTGGCTGGAAATGGTAGAGCGAAGAATTTCTGGATTATTTGCCATGGTAACATTTGTCTCTTCTCTTCCGCTAACACTGTTGTGCAACTTTAGTCCCCTCATGTTTTCTCTTTATTACTGTCCCTCTTGCCAGAATTAATTCACTGGAGCAAAAACTGAATTCTAAACTGAATGAAGTGTGATGACATGAATTCATACACTGTGGGCAAAGCGGTGAAGTTGTGCTTTAAAGAAGGCATTTGGGTAGCACTTCATTTGACAGCACAGTAATTACAAAGGACTTCCTACTTACTGAAGAGTTAATGAGCATACAGAAAACATGTTTTTTTCTTTTTTTTCCCCCAGCACTGCTGTAATTACAACAGTAATGTAATTATTACAGATTTTTACAAAAAAATTTAAGGATTTGTTTGCAACACATGTAGAGCAACTGCATAACCAACAAACAGCTACATGTAATTAGTATCCATCTGTGTAATAACTACTCCCCAAAAGAATTACTTAGATAAAACAATTGTAATCAGTACGGTGAAATGAAGTTTATGGATCTGGGCTATAAAATCACATCAGCATTTTTTAATTATTTTTATTTATTTGTATCTGCTGGGTCAAATTAAAGGTGATTTGGGTTAAACTGAACTGTAATAAAAACAATTACAGTCAGACATATGATTTTATTTTTTTTGGGGGGTGGGGTGGGGGGCACACTGACCATGTCAGAGACCTGAGGGTCCAGGCCACTGACCATGTCAGAGACCTGAGGGTCCAGAGTCCAAGATTGTCACTGTGGTTATATGAGATCAGCAGGGGGTGTGAGAAGAAGGGAGTGGGTGGGGGGGGGGTGTAAAGTGCAAAATCATCCTCGATTTGAGGCATCTTCCCCTTCACTTTCCCTTCCCCCCACCCCACCAAAAGTAAAGCTCCCCTCTGGAGAGAGAACGGATGGCTCCTTCTGCTCCATTAATCTAATGACAATGCCCCGTGACTAAGACCAGCTTAGCAGGCATTGCTCATCCCCATTGGCTTCTCTTTCACTTAGCATGCCATCTATGCATGAATGCAACAGGGGCAGTGAGAGCAAAAGAGCAGGAGGAAACAAAAAAAAAGAGACACAAAGTTGCTGTAAACAATGGGCAGATTACATTGCACCGGTGTCCATGGTTACAGAAAGATGTCACATGCGTGGGCTGATAAAGGGTCTGAGGAATTGTACTTTAAAAAAAGTTTTTTGTTTTTTTTTTTCGTTTAAAAAAAATATTTCACAGAAGTCATATCTATGAAGATCAGCGTATCAGGATGAGTGAAAATGCAGGACACTGGGAGAGAGAACAGGAAACTAAGATTCACTTCAACAAATAATCTGTATGAGATGCATGAAATTAGATATTAAATTATTAAAATGCAAAATGGCCACCTTACAGAAATTGCAGAATTGTTTTAAGCTATCAACGCCAGAAGAAAGGTGCTCTTTAAAATTGTAATTGTGTCTAAAAGCCATGCTGGCTTCGTGAACACCAAGAGAACTGTGACAAACTGCAACAGGTCATAATCGTGTCTTTCTCATTAATGCTAGACAAATTAGCTCTTCATCATCGAGCGATGAAAGCCATTCCAGTGCACACCCTCCCTTTGCTGCTACTTTAACCACTCTGCATCACAAAGGAAATGAGAAAGAATTTCCATAATTATTATTTTTCTGACAGAACGAATGCACAAAATTGCAATCTAGTTTTGCAGCAGTGTGATAACAGTCAATAGGTGCAGTCTACACGGAACAAAAATCACTAGCTTTTTAAAAACATATCTGCAGCACAGCTATGGCGCTGCCTCACATTTAATTCTAGCTGTGGGTGACTCTGATGTGATTTTTAGTTCAGTCCTGTGGAGTAGGTAGTCGAAACATCCCCTTCCATCAAACACCTCTGGGAATGTCACTGCTCCGTGGTGTATGTGTTGCTTTCTGATGACCGTAGGAGCCCAGGCTCTGTCTATGTTAGCCTGGCATATCATAGGAGAGATGTCTGCTTCAACCTAACCTCTGGGGAAATAGCGACCAGAAGTTGGCTGTCAAATAGCAGAGCTGCTGGCCCCGAATAACATGGGGTCAGTGTGGCAAAATAGGCCTCCCACACATCAAGAGCAGGCAGGGCTTCTCGACTAAATGTATGACGCTCCAAGTCAAGCTATCTGCCAAATATTCTTACCCTCATTAAGATTTGATAAAACAAATCGGCTTGGGTGTGACATCGCCACATAAACCCTTTCAAACCCAGAGCGATGACTGTAGTTATTGATGACAGGATGTGGTTCTCTCAACCCCTGAGGTCTCAGCAATTCAACTGTATTTGTATTACACTAATTAACTGTGACTAAAGCTTTACAAGGCAGGACGTTCTGACATATGTTATGAAAGTGACACCTTGCAACCCTCTGCCGGAATTAGAAAACAAGAACTCAAAAGAGAATGAGCTACAAAAAGCTGATGAGAGACTAAGGATTTCTTCATTAATCATCAGAATGAGTGTGCACGATAAAAACTATTTTCTTCAGCTTGACACAGTGTCAAATCGAAAAGACAGGGTTCAGCTTATTTAGTAAAGCTCAGTGTACTTTTATGATGCTTGCGAATTTTAGTTGTATCCACAATGTGCATAATGAAGGCGGGAGAGCATTCTTACCTTGCGCAGCACTTCATATTTTTCTAGTATTTTTTTGAGGTTACAGTATTCTCAACTTTCCTGCACAAGTACAAGTACAGACATCCACAGCTGTTTCTACTAATTACGTATGATTGCGTGATTGTGCATGCAGACATGCTCAACAGTCACACCACGCTATTTTGCCCAACATGCTTTTCCAAGGTGTTTTTGAAGAGGTCACGCCTGTAGTGACAGGTCTCAGTGTGATCGAGGCCTAAGTCGCTTTGGATTAAAGTGTCAGACAAATAAATGTAATGTAACATAACTGAGTGTCCTATTTTTATGATGCTTACCTCATCTGATCACAATCTAATAAAACACAAAATGAAATAAAAAGATTTTGCAGGATCGCAAAATGATGTAGTCAATAGTTTCTGTAAGTATCTTCATTCATTTGTGGCAATAACTGAATCTTTTATAGTCTAAATGTTCTGTTATAACAAAAGGTAAGTTCATATAGATGTGCTTTTTGGGATATTTTTGATGTTATGTAACGGAATCAAACTTTATGACAAATTATGACAATTTGACCATGAAAATGTTGGGTTCTTCTTTGAAGTTTGTCACAAATCATCTCTGGATCCTGATCGAGGGGTCTGAAACATCCCTGGAAACATCCTCATGCCTATTTCAGCATTGTTTTGGGGTAAAAATGTTTTCACCTCGATGACTCAGTCCTGATTGAGTGTTCTTCTGCTTTATTACCCGGGGGGATGTTTGTTGCCATGGTGATAGAGAAAGCAGGCGCTGATACAGTATTTCATTATTGACTGAACAAAGCGCAAAATGAAACATAATATGCCATTCTGAAAGACTGACAGGAAAGGATTAAATAAAATCTCTACCTTGCTATATCATTTACTTGCTACTGCTGGTACAGAAAAAAACAACAACAAAAAAAACCATTACAATTTAAGTTATTACAGCAACTATTCATATCAATAATTACAGCAAATGGTGACAGAAAAAATAAGTATAACTATGATCATCTTTTAATATAAAAATGCACCCACTAATCCTGCCTTACTCTCTTGTCTTTACCTATATAGCAAGGGGCTAGGGGAAGGAGTAATCTGAAATGTGTCTGTGCATTTGGGTTTGTGCATATATTACTGTGCATTTTAAAGCTTAAAACTTAGATACACTACATTTTAGCCTTGAGCCATGAAAATGCACAATGTATCTGCAAACAGGAAGAATCATTTCAGTTATATTCTATTTGGAGTTCTGACTTGCTTCCATCCTACACAGCAATGGGCGGTTCATGATATCAACATATTATGATTTTATTTCTGGTTGCATTTTAACTGATAAAATTGAAAACCTTGAACTTGCAAATACTTTCTGCTCTGACGTTATGGAGGTGAATTCTGTCATCCACCCACAACTGTACTTACAACAATATAGGCAGTGACAAATGTCTGTTGAACAGGGGGCACATTTTAACTTTGGCTTTTATAATGGTGAAGACATTTTAGTTTTTCTACTTCCTATTTTTTCTGGTCCACAATTAAATTCATACAGTATGTGATTCTTTATATGCTTTCTTGAAAATGGCAGACAATTGTATGTTAATGTATTCCAGCCATTCTAGAAACTGGGGACCTATTCGTAGCATTTCTCCCTTCAGAAACTGAAGAAATGTGACATTTCCCACCTGACATTTTGTATTAATCACAGGGAAAGTAGCTTATAAAAAAGGTCCAAATTGAATTTAAACATACAGTTTTATGGTCTTTCTCAAGCTCATAATTTTATTTTGAGTTACTACTAGAATAGGTTTACATGCCTCAATGCTCAAAAACACATCAGTTTTGTTCAAACTGTCCAGCACTGCAGCTCTATCAGATGCACGTAGGCCCACAGCCAACACACATCTGCATGAAGTAGCTTTATGACTTCCAGATGTATGCACTCACATATACTAAGTTACTCTTGGCTTCCAAGTCAAACAGTGGTTCAGCCTGGTGTAACATGTGAAATGATCCTCCCCTCTAGCTGCCTCTAATGCAATAAGATCAGACCAATGGATGCATATGGATCAAATGAACCCAAAATAACACACATTACACCCACCACACACAATATATCACATTATGTGCTCTCATTAATGCATGTTAGAGCATGTGTGCACAAGGACAGAACATTTTTTTACTTAAATGAACAATATTAGATAGTCCAGTAAGCTGTGTTTACTGTGTGCATCCTGGGAGAGAGCAAGCAAGTGTTGCTTACTCTGGGTGAGGTGGTCTGATGATCTGAGCAGCGAGCAGGAGGGGCGAGAAAAGCCTTGTGTGCTTCTGCGAGCACAAATCATTTGCATACTCTATGAATCGGATCAAAGATAGTGTGATGAGCTGCTCCCCGCCTCATGAATATGCAGCAAGCAATGTTCTGCTTGCATTACGAGTTCATTTAGGCCCAGGCTGCACCACTGTGTTTTCCCTTTTGCTTGCACCTTATCCAGGATTCTCTCTTCACCTGTGACCTCTGCAAAACAAACCACTACTTATCTGCCTTAAAGTCTTGAAAGCAACTGGAAATGGAGAAGAGAAAATAAATAGACAAAGCACAAAAACTGCTGAGGAGAGAGATAAGACTACACTGGGTCAGAGAAGAAAGGAAATGAAATTAGGTATATGTCCTGTTTGTGCTTGGCTAGATTTATGTTCCCGCTTTATTTATTTCATTTGAGGAGAAAAGGGCGGCAGCAGTGGTAGACATGTGGATATGTAAGGAGCTGTGGTCATGAATTTCACAGGCAAACAGAAAAAAATAGGACAGGACTGAACATAGCCCTAAAAACAGGCTAACATACGCACAATCAACTAGAGACAACAGGAGGTACAATTCCGCGGGTGCAATTTCATATAGGATACCATGTACGAAACTGGGACATAGCTGGCAGGTGAGATGATGTGTTTTTTTAGATCATATTGAATATCTCAGTGTTTCTGTAATATAATTCTGAATAATATATATTACGCATGTTATTCTACACCAAGTCACTTTGGAGCGACTTGCTGCTACGTGAACTTTGAATATTTCATCATAGGGATGAGGACAGAATTTTTTACCTTAATGACCCCCCCCCCCCTTTTTTCTTTCTTTTTTTTTTTTTTTTAAATAAATGTGTAACACTGTCTTAATCATCTAAAAAGGAATATCCCAATTATCCATAGTGCTCCTCGCTGCAGCCATGCCTCTCTGTTGGTGCCAAAATTTTATTCCTCTCCAAAGCTGTCACTTCACATTTGACAAGGAACAAATCCCTCTCTGCCCATCTACTCTATTGTCTCATGATTATTGAACCAATGCCAGTGTTTGCTACTTGATTTTTTTTTTCTTTTTAAATCTTATGGACATTAGGGGAGAGGTTGAGACAGTGTTGCTCAATCACGACAAGAGGTCGCCTAACCACCAACTTTACTAGAGTCTCACATATTTATATTTATTTGATAAAATTATTGAGCAAATGTTTTCTTTGTATTGCTTTCGTCACTTCTGTCTCTCATATGTCACTGAATAAAGCAAAGTTCAAGCTACAGTTGTTGCTCCTTTTGCGCTTATTAGGCGACACACAGCGTGGCAAATTTGGCCACCAATCATGTTTCATAGGAAGCACACTGTTAAACCTTGGAAATGTATCATGTAGCTGCATACACTGTCCCAGAGGACCTGACCTGCAATATATTGCGCTTTACCTTTAATAAGCTATCTTGGGGAAAATCACTGGGGCCCTATGCTGGAGGCTTTTATTCACTTACCTAATTAATCAGCGGTGGGTGGTGCCTGCCATTGCTGGCATGCATTATTCGGCATTTGTACAGTGGTAAAAAGCCGTGGCTCTAATTAGGAGAGATGATCTATTTTCCATAATAAGAACTGATGACTTTTCTTCTGCACCACCAAATATATTCTCTCTTTCTCTCCCTCTTTCCAACTCAGGCCACCCCCATTCTCTCATACTCCCCCACACGACCACACTTCAGAGCTGTATATAGAAAAAGGACCAAATGAAGCACTATGTGATTAATGGACTTAATTTCCAGCAGATTTGACTTCACTGTGACAGCCCACTTCACCCCCAAAGCTTTCTGATTATTAGATTTAAGCCTGTGTCAAAAAAGTCAACCAGCTTAAAGATGAATGTCCCTCCCTGATCACCCACACAGTTTCTACCTGTCCTCCTCACAAGCCTTACATGAAAACTCGACATTTTCATGTTTCATGCACAGTATGTGAGCTAAAAATAAATAAGTGGCAAATATGCACTTTATGAGACTACTTAGTTTAAAAACAGAAAATATTTATAGAATAAAGTTCAAAGCTGTTAAAATAGGCTCCTGTAGAAGACAACAGTTGCAGTTTGCCTAAATTAGTCACCTTGAGAAACAGTGTGCCTATATACTGTATGCTGTAATCTTGCCGCCTCCCATGGGGGTTGGAGCTGCCTAATCTTTGAGCACAAAGGCGGCCCCTCTCTATGTGGCTTTGCAAGCCTGCGCTAATGCTGTGTAAACATTGCTGCTGCTGTTTGCCACTGATTTAGCACATGTTAATATTACATGAGACAGAGAGGCCCTTTGATGATGTAAGTGAACACTCAAACTAGGGCTTTCCACCTCAGGGAAGGGGAGACGGGGCTGTGGAGCAGCTCCTCTGAGATTTGTTTCACTTCCGCGTATGCAATCCAGCTTGGTAGGAGTTGAGTGGCTGAGTCTCATCACTGATGAGGATTGTTCTACTTTCATATAGTGGGACTGAAGAAAAAAGGTAATAAATGAACATAGACAGTGAAACATATAGGGCCTGGCAAATGATGACTAAGGTTTTGTTTTTTTCTTTTAAATTAAGGTGGCAATTGATGTGTTCAGTTGCATTTTCAGGCATAATTAATGAAACAGCAGACCAGTTAAAGTAGCTTGTACTTAAAAATCAAAGATGTGTCTACAGGGACTTAAACTCACTGTACCCAGTCCCTTATGTCATTATATCCAAACTGACAACCTTGCTTACTCCGATGCACCTGGACGGTATCAAATCAATGCCTACACATGGCATTTGAGGTCTTTTGACAGGAAAAACTATTACCCAAAAGCTGAAAAAGTCTGGCAGCAACAACTAACAATGGCATTTGGAGTCAGAGGAAGATGATGAGCAGTTATGGCTGCTAGCAGTGATTCGATGACTGGGTTTTAGTGAAGCAAGTAAAACAATTTCATGTTTTTGATTAAAATGCGCTGTATTTTTTCTCAGAATCCTGTGTTATGTTTAAAATTGGAAACAACAGATGCCCACATTCTGCATACTGATTTGACTTAAACATATTTGTAATTTCTAATCTTGTCTAATTTTTTTAAAGTGGTTTATTTGAGTCAAAAGAAGAAAAAAATCAATTCACTGCAAAAAAATTTTAAAAAATCAAGGTTGGCGAAAAAGACCCCAAAGATGTAGTGTTGAAAAATGTTGTAAAATGTTTTTTTTAGGAAATCACTATGCAATTCAAATTCTCTATAATTAACCACACTGACTTAAGATGAAATCTAAATTTCTAAAACATCTACAACTGATCTCCTAATACAGGGAATTTTTAGAGATAAAAAGCAAAATCAACCACTTGATGTTTTCTTCAGTAGAATGGATGTTTTGGGGAATTTTAGAGAGACTTAAAACAACCTTCAGGTTTACAACATGTAATTTCTTTAGTGTTTGGTGTGCTTTTGAGAATCCATCGAGAAATATTTTACCCTGAAATTTCCCTTGAGCTTTCCTGTATCTCACAAATTGAAAGCCATCTCAAGCCTGTAATCTACCAACACACAGTCTTGACTAAGGCTTGCAGGATGCAGTGATCTCTATTTTCTTCTCCTCTGTTTCACCGTGCGCTTGAACCAATTCCCTTGGTCTGTCAGGAGCCTATGGCCAATTTGTGCCTTCTGGGAAATGTCCTTCATTACTGCTGCAATGACCTCTCATAATCCCACACCTCCAACAGCCACCACTGGACAGTGCACTGACAATGAAGACAGAAAACTGGCTCCTTTATTTGTGCCCCTTCACTCTCTAAGGTCACTAGTGTGCTCTGTTTTTTCCTGACTTCAACCATCCACCAAAACCACGCACATAAGCTACCCAGCCGGGATCATGTTACTGTAAATTTTGAAAACTGAACTTTTATGCAAGTGCACACCCAAGCACAGTAATCTGTGCGCATGCACCATACTCATGAACGTTTACTCTCACACACTCACGCCACAATGTCATCAATAGAGCTGTATAAGGACGAGCAGGCACAAAAAATGGGAAGATCAGTTTTAGAAGAGAGAACAGACTCTTGATGAGCCATTAACCTGCTGTCGGTGAGCTAAAATGGCTGTGGGACGAGGTTTAATTTACCCTTTTATAAAGAGGTCGTTGAATTGATGAGCCACAGGAAAAGAGTCACACCCCTGGTTTGGTGAATTAGCAGTGCTGACGGTGAACATGTTGAGTGAGGAACTGAGGGAGCAGTCAATATCCCCAATCAATCTATGCTTTGAGACAATCACTGCTACACTCGTGGTCAAATCTATAAAACTAATAATATAGATTTGGGCAGGCCTTTATTGACAAAGAGCTCCAATTTAAAAAGGAAAATCATTTAAAATTTCTCCTGAAGCGCTCGTTTTTTTCCTTTTGAAATCAGATGTATTTTGGCCCACAAGGCCAAATGATTTCCAAATTTTTTGTATTTATTTTATTTAATTTTTTTTTGCTAGCCAGTGCTTTCATTTATCTCTCTTTGGGCTGGTCCTTCTCAGCATTGAGTTTAAGATCTCTCTTTAAAAATATCCATCAGTGGATACAAAGAGTCAATTTTCACTTTGAAATAAGCTGCCAGAGAGTTCTATGTGCTCTCCTCACCATCCATTACAGTAGCTCTATGGATGATAAATTTTAATAGACAAAAGATGGCTAGCGAAGGTCTTTCCATCAATGAAAGAGAGAAGAGAAAAATTGAAAATTATGGCCTATTCTGTGCGAACATGGTATTGCAGGTTGCCTGCTGATCCGTTTCGACTGAACAGACCTATATCCTTTCCCATTATGACACAAAAAAATACAATTAGACACAGGCGATTCGCATAAAACAAGGAACTAGGAGAATGGGTGAAAAACAATAATTTGACAAACATTTGCAACTGACACACTATAACATCTCTAATTGGTTATCCACAAGTCTGACTCATATACTCACTACTGCCATCTGCCATATTTGTATGTGTATTATGTTGACAATATGGATGGAGCTTCTGGGCTGAGGGCTAGGTGAAGTGGAAAAGTACTCTGACTCTCTCCCTATGTCGACCGACGACAACATAGGGTTAAGGTTAGCCCCTTAAACCTGCATTATTTCCAATTACCAGCAGGGGGAGACTACACAAGTGGGATTGTACGAAAGCTAATGAAAAATATCAATGCCCTATATCTCATTTGATTTATTACTTCAGTAGACAGTTTCCTAATAGATTTACGTACTCAATTGCTAGTTTCAAGTCTTCACTGCAACACGTTGTTTACTTATGGCACAATTATGGTGCCATTTAAAGTAAAATATATGATAAAGCAGGACATGCTTTAGGTCGTGGCTCCTGTATCTTGTTGCTGACAAGTGGCTACCAGTCACTTGTCAGCAATGTCGTAGGTCATAGGTCCCCCCCTAGATGAAAAAGAGTCACTTCTGGCCCAAAAAAAGAAGATGGTGGTGGTAATACAAAACTTAATTATTGAAAACTATAGTCAAAAAACCCATGGTCTGCTTACACTTCGTATTTCATCAGTTGTAGTTGTATGCAGTTTGTTTCAACATCTGTGACCGACGCATCCTCATACCTGAATGGATAGACGGTCAGTCACTCCCAAAATATATCACCATTCCTAAAACAACATGACTGGGCCATCAGCACTGGGGAATAATCTACCTGATTAAATTGAGTTAACAACTTGGTTTGGTAGTTCAGTTAAACAATGTCGTGTCAATGTCGTGGGTTAAAATAACTATGTTACTTATTGAGCTTCAGTTATGAATGTAGTGATGTTACCAAATGCATGTTCCTAGTATGGTCTCCTGGGTAAAAGTCCTGCGCTTGTTTGACCCAGTCCCTGACCTTCCCCATATGCATTTTCTCACCCTTCCATACTACTTTGCCCTCATTGCCCATAAAAATCCCAACTGCCATCAAAGGTCAATGGCTAACAAGCAATGTCAATATAGGTCGTAATAAGTTGCTTTCACAGTCAACAGTCACAGATTGGGATGGGCAGTGACACCCATAGAGAGCATTTCCTGTTACCTGGTATGCTGTACGGGTTAAAATTGCAATTGATCAATATGAGGAACGACACACACAGGGCTTAAAACCATTACTACATTTGATAAAGATTTTATGAGATCAATAATGAAGGTAACAAACTGAGATGTTAACGCCCTTAACAGATTCAAAAATTAACAGGGGTTCATATGTGGTTGGTCTACAAACGAGTAAGAGTAGTGAATGTTATTGTCTCCAGTATTTTGATTCTTAAAGTTCTGTACACATGCACACTCAAACATGTTGTCCAAGCCATTTCAATGATGTATATGTAGCCATCTTAAGAGTAACTGCATTGCTTAGTTGTGAGTTATTGCTCGTAGCACTCCCCCCGTTGATTAATCTGTAACAGAAGTCAAACACGCTTGCGCACATCTAATATAACGTTATGATTTGTCAAGGTCACCATCTAATCCTTTTCTTTAGTAGTAGTATTTTCAGAAATTATTTTGTCCTCAGAACGGATGCTAAACATTAATCATCACATGAATAATGAGATAAAATGCGTTTATGTATAGTCTCTACATTGGAGACAAAAGGGGGTATGTCTGGACTGCCTGCTCTGTGGAACACTGTATTGTTCATATCCTGGATAAATGAAGATGATACATAGATCAGAGGCAAAAATGCATTATGTGGCATCTAAAGTTATATGACTAAGCCCCCATGGGCACATGACATAATTAAGGATTTATACCGGGCTATATATCATATTACCATAGGAATTCGACTTGTTCAAAGCACGAGAGCATGGTGCTACGTCAAGTCTTATTCCTCCTTTGCTTTCTCTTTTGTTGCACTTAATCTTGTGTAATCCACTTAGTGTCATATCTGAATAATATGACAGGAATGTCGCTGCTCCTTGTCATGTAGCACCTTTGCAGAAGCTACTCTGGCTCTTGGCGGGAATACTGACGCTGTTTTTGTCTCAGAGCTAAGCTTAGTTTAACGGCAATTTGTTTGGGCATGGTTTGGTGAAATATGTCACACAAACACTGTCACCAATTCATGCATTCTGTGACAGAGAATGGACCCTTGAGTTGACTCTCCTAAGCCTACAGGAGAGGATTGTGGATACATGCTAGATGCTTGTATAATTTCCATTTGTTTATCTATCTTTTCCCCTTTTAGAGACAGTGGAGATGTAATACAAAGAATATAAATGTCACCTCGAGGTTAAAGGATTGCTTGATTGCATCCTATGGCACAGCAATAATTCTCCAGAAAAGGGCTGATGACCAATTCCCTAAGAGACATGAGGAGTGAGTCACAAGGAAATTAGCAAAGAAGCCAAGAGGGGAAAACAAATATCAGTGAATATTATTAGAATCAAAGTTCCTCAAATTATTTATGTATGTACACTATGTTTCTACTGATTTGTTCATTTGTCTTGAACGTTGTTGTTTTAAAACTGTTATTCAAATATCATTTGTTGATCTACGTATAACCAATAAAAAAAGGCCATTCTAAATTGTGCAGTATCATCTAGCAACCCTTTGCAGGAGGACAATTTGTGGTATTATTTGTAACTGTATTGAATTTGCACTACCCTTTTGTTTGATAACTGTCAAGCTAATAATGAAACCGAGGAACAATGTGGGATACTAACGGTATTGCTTGATGTAAGAAGAAATACTTCAATCCTTTACTTAGTAACATCACATTCATGTCAAAATTGCCCTTTAAAAGTAAAAGATCTTAATTTACTAGTGTGTGATATAGTATTATATCACACAAACAAGGGGGCCACAAGTAAAAACTATTGCTACTGCACAACTATTCAAAGAGGCTGAACATCATTGGTTTAATCTTTAACAATGCATTGCTTTTAATGAGATAATCATCATTTGTAATCTGAAAAGTAACTACAGATGTCAGATTAATGCAGATGATCCCTCTGTAATAAAGTCTGAATGTTTCAGTAGAAGTGCAAATACCGCAAAACTGCACTCGACTACACTACTTGAGTAAATATATTTTTCCAACGCCACAGACACAGTGCCAAAGTCGTGTCTAGAAGCACACTTGAGAAAAAACAGTGATTATCCTCCCATTGACTGGGACTCATCGGCTGTGGGTTGTAGCAGTATTGATCAGATCACTATACATCAAAGTTTCATCACCTTAAGACCCCCTTAATACACTGCTGTCAGTAATGACTGCTGAGGGAGAAAAAAAATGACATTTTGCTGGCAGATTTACTTATTTTTCCTCTTGGTATTGTAGTCCTCATAGGTTTCTCAGACTAATCTTTAGCGGCAATGACTGAATAATTTTGGCATGGCAAACATTCACCTGCACCTTCTAATACCTTTTCAACGTAAATAAGTAATTGATAAAGACAAAGCTGCCTAGAGGTGTTGACAGTTGAGAGAAAATGTATTATGCCTTTGGCAGTCAAGACCAGAGATGCATAGGGTTACTTCAGGTGAAAATTGATGTGATCCTTGCAATTTAGAGGTTTCATGGGAAATGTTATGAAAAAATAAATATCTTGGTCTCTTCAATGTTTCTCTTTAAATCTGATTTGTGAATGGCCCAGTATACAGCACTAACTGAATGCAGCACTTACTGTTATGTTCCTATGCTGAAAAATGAACACATTAATAATCTGGGAACTTGTTGTTTAGAAACGGAATATCTAACGTGGCTGTGGCTCTGGAGGCAAGTGGATTGTCTACTAATCGAAGGATTGGTGGTTCTACTAACTGAGGAATTGGTGGCTCGACCCCTGGCTATGGCTGTGCGTTGAAGATTCTGAACCCCAAATTGGTCCTGATGGCTATTCAATGGTGTAAGTGGTTGTATGAATGGCTGAGCAGAGAAGCACTTTAGTTAGCAATGCTGTGTCTCTTCTGATGAGCAAGTCTGCACCTTGCATTGCAGCCTATCAGTGTATGAAGGTGACCAGTGTTGTGAAGCGTTTTGAGTGGTCGGTAGACAAAGAAAGTTTTAGAGCTTTTATCACATATGTCCTGCTCTTTATCTTGTGTACACACCAGTGTCAGGCGCATGGCAAAAAGTCATTTTTAACATTTTTTATGCTATTTTAGAGTCTGTAATTTCTTGGAAAATGATTAAAAAATGCTGATGATTCATCCTGCACTCGGGGCGTCTGCTAATTTTGAATCCAAGGAACGCTTTCTTAATTCTTATGTCGCTGCCATGGGCATCCAATTTCATCGTTTTCAAACATGCTTTAATGCACCAGAAAGAAGTTGCCAAAGTGATATCACAATGGCACCTTGTCTCTGGGGACCTCGTCAATATATCATACTCTCTTGAGCTTAGCTGCTGACCGAGGATCCAGGGTTGTCACAGGCAAAAGACACAGGATGTCTTGATTTGTTGTTTTTTCCCACCTATTTCCTGATAATGGAGACTTCATGTGCTTATTTCTTCATACATCCCATACTTTAAAATCCCTTCTGTATTATTCCTCAGAGCTATGCCACTCCACAATTCTGTCTCTGAATACTAATCGACAGAACTGACTGTATATTCTCTGTTCTGACATGCCTAGTAATGTGTAAGAAACTGTCGTCTTTTGTCCAAGACATCTCTGATGGGCAGAGGGAATAGGCGCGAGAAAAAAAAAAAAATCTTGAAAGTGGTGGGTAATCAATCAATCAATCAATCAATCAATCAATCTTTATTTATATGGCGCTTTTCATACAGAAAAAAGTACCTCAAAGTGCCTCACAGAAAGAAACAAACAACAGCAGAAAAATAGAAACAGCAAAATAAAGTTAGGAGAAGATAATTAAAAGAACCCAAACCCTCCCACCCCTTCAGACATGGACAGAGACATACACACTCATACACACACTCACACATATGCACGCAGACACACACACACACACACTCATACACACCCATACAGTAGCTGTCACTAAAGAGACACCGCTGGGCAGCGAGACCTGGTGCATGGAGGAAGCTACCTTTGGGGAGCCAACCACACCGGGAGAGATCTCGGGCCAAGGCCGCAGGGAGCACCACCACAGAGACCACCCCAACCCGGGCAGACAGGAGGCCCCACACCAAGGTGCAGAGCCCTCTGGTCACCCGGGCCGGAGCCGTCCATGGGACAGCACCCCCCGCGGCCAGACCAGAGACCACCCCCAGCCCGGCAGGCCCCCATGAGGAAACACTGGAGATTAAAAACTGACAGACTAAAACAGTAAAATAAAGCAAAAAGCATAGAAGCTGAAAACACGAGGGACTAAAACATAAAAGTATAAAGGCTAAAAGCACAAGGGACTAAAGGGTAAAATATGAGAGATTAAAACAGTAAAAGAAAAAATAAATAAATAGATAAATAAAATAAAATAAAATAAAAAGGATTTAAATTAATAAATAAATAAATGAATGAATAAGTAAATAAATAAATAAAAGTGCTCTGATTAGCACGGCATAAAGGAATTAAGAAGAATTTAAATTTCAATTAAAAGCCTGGTTAAAAAGGTGGGTCTTGAGCCTCTTTTTAAAAACCTCTACAGTCTCTGCGACCCTGAGGCTCTCCGGCAGGCTGTTCCACAGTCGGGGCCCATAACAACTGAAAGCCGCCTCCCCGTGCTTTTTTGAACTAACCTGTGGTATGGTTAAAAGGCCGGTGCCGGAGGACTTCAGGGTCCGTGGGGGCTGATAGACTAAAAGCAGGTCAGATAAATAAGAAGGCCCAAGACCGTTAAGACATTTAAAAATTAGTAAAAGAACCTTAAAATCAATCCTGAAACGCACGGGGAGCCAATGAAGTGACTTCAAAACCGGTGTAATGTGCTCCCGCCCTCTGGTCCTCGTCAGCACTCGTGCAGCTGAGTTTTGTAATAATTGTAGCTTCAAAATGCTCTTTTTGGGAAGGCCAGAGAGCAGGGCATTACAATAGTCTAAACGACAAGAGATAAAAGCATGCATCAGCACCTCCGTGCTGGCCTGAGAGAGAAACGGGCGGACTCTGGTTATATTCTTAAGATGGTAAAAACCTGTCTTTGTTATATTTTTGATGTGTGGAATAAAACTGAGCTCAGAGTCAAAAATCACACCCAGATTTTTTACAGATTGTGATGGTTTAAAATCCTTTAACTTTGGTAAAAGTTTCTCTTTCAGGCCTTCAGGACCAGTGAGTAAAACCTCTGTTTTGTCCTGGTTGAGCTGTAGGAAATTTGCTGCCATCCATGTCTTGATATCTAAAATGCAGTTAAAAAGGACATCAATAGGCCCTGTGTCATCAGGAGACACAGCGATGTACAGTTGCGTATCATCAGCATAACTATGAAAGCTGATGCCGTGCCTCCTGATGACGTCCCCAAGGGGAAGCATGTACAGTAATGTCTTGGAATATCACTAGTTGGTTGTGTAGCACACACCTACAGTACTAGGCAGATTCAGCGTCAAAACAATGTGCTCCCATCAAAAAGGCTTTCTCTCTTTGTTGTGTTTTTCTCCATTTCCTTCATCGTAATCAATGGCATTAACTCACATCTCCTCTTGAGTGGGCATGAAAAGTAGCACTGATGAGTAGAGTGTCTATCTCAAATACTGTGCTGATTTCAACTTGAGGTACTCAGAGGTGACCAGAGCAAGAAAGGGTGTTTCAGGGGAAAAAGGCACAGGCAGTCTGAGGAACCTGATAGTGATCTAAAACCATTAAAAGCTGGTATTTAAAACAAATCAAATAAACAAAACCCAGAGGGAGCCTAGTGGTCACACACTCTTTGACAGAAAACCCTGGTTCATTTTGCATGATTGCTGCTGTAATTACAAACATTTAGTACAATCTGGATGCCATGTTGATCCATATTCACCCATGTCAACATGCCAAGTCATGTTAAGATTACTACTGAAGATTAGTTGAATACTGTACTTAGAGACTCATAACTATCAACTGAATGCATATATCTTCTTTCACATAATGGATAATTGTGTGTAAATCAGTGTGAAAAGATGCTGTTTTGACTGAGTCAATTGTTTGCCATGTACTGATGTCTGTACATCATACAATTTAATATGGCCGAGAGCTTAAAATAAACAAAGAATAAACAGAAATAAAACAAAAAATTAGGGTGAATGTTTTCTTAAAGCA
Source organism: Acanthopagrus latus (assembly GCF_904848185.1). Classification (NCBI taxonomy): domain Eukaryota; kingdom Metazoa; phylum Chordata; class Actinopteri; order Spariformes; family Sparidae; genus Acanthopagrus; species Acanthopagrus latus. Next base: position 13,592,371 of record NC_051039.1, read on the forward strand.
ATGTGCACGGATTTGTACTCATTCCAAGTCTTTGCTGCAAGAATCCAAATGATGTTAATCTGTTGCAGTGAGACAATGTTTGCATATCAGCATTCTTTTCTTTCTGACATTTTCTTGGTTATGAGCTTACCTAAAAATAACTCCAAAAGGGGAGGGGGACACCTTAGGTGGATTATGCGGATTGTGATGTATCATTCTATACACTTCAGTGGCTACATCTTCCAAAGGCAGATTTCCATTGAGGCTAATAACTTTGAATGAAACGAGAGGATTAATGGTGGCCTACAAGTTCGGGTCATCTTATATAGACCCGCTCCGACAGCGATCCATCCACTTCCTGGTTAACTGTCCAGTAAAATGTTTAATGCAGTGGCCCCCAGAATAATATTTACTGCTGCACTCTGTCACATGTTGTTGAGCCCTGAAGGCCAATTCAATACTGGTTACATTCAACTTTGTATTGATTATGCATAATCACTGGAGGAATGTAATTCCCCTTGACTCTGGTCATGTCCACAGTGAGGTCACTGCTGTAAATCCAAAGTCAGAAAATCTAATGAACTGATTAAGGTAAAGGGAATAGCTTAATGTAGTACTAAGTGGAATAAGCCGTTTGACCACAGACACAATAAACTGTATTTCTGGTGCAGGAAATAAATTTGCTGTGAATAAGAAGTGCATTTACAGCTCTAGGGATTAAGCTGTTATAGTAACATTTCAAACAATCGGGTATCAAAAAGCTACTAAATCAAGTTAGTACAATACTTCAAAGGTGGATAGTGAGGGATTCACTAAAAAATCTAACAGATATAAATAAAGGCACATCATGGGGGGTTAATCATAATCAAAACAAATTCCTTAGACATTTATTTAAGGGAGCTTGCAAAGAGCAAAAACAGAGGCCATGCAGTCTCATCAACCAGAGTACATTGTGCACATGCACTGTACAGATACTTGTCCACCATTAAGAAACACTGCTCTTGATTGAAAAAGCATTGCAGAGATTGTTCAGAGATAAAGCAGATATGGAGGTGTCCTTCATAATACCAGAGCTGTTCAAGATACTGGCTCCAAGATGGAGTCAAGGTCAGAGGAAAACCTAATTCTGACATTAGATAGTGATGGAGCGTAACGTCCTTTAGATGTCCAAGAATTGCTGGCACTTATACATTCCCACTGCAGTGGCAATAAAAAAGGAACCATGGTAACTTTAAAAGATTGGATATTCATCTTGTGTTTGAATTAACAAGAGCATATCGGTGTGGGCAGCACTAATTTAATGGAGAGCGCAGCCTCCAGCCTCAATGAAACGGGCAGATATAAGGAAGTAAAAACTAAAGAATGGTTAACCTACATCTGTGCTGAATGGTGATCAATGGGGAAGAAATGCATTACAAATATATACAGACATACAGATATGGTAGGGAAGGTAAGTAGTGGCTTTAGAGAAGTAAAAATAAGAGCTCTGGTGATGGATCACAATATCTTTTTCGTCACTATAAATTTGTATTCAGACTTTGAGTTAGATTTGATACTACTATACTAAGTCAACATCAATTCCCAACATTGATCAATAATTAAAGACATAGGACAATACATAAAGACGTAAGGATAAATGTCTGTAGTCTCGCAAAGTAGCTGCAAGCAAATGGTCAGTTACACAGAGGTGAATAACAGTGGTGGATGAGCACTGTCAATTATCTGTGCAAATGTCCTTATGACTGTCAAGGGACTTTGTCTGCTACTCCCTTGGCCATGTGAGCACATGGGAGGTAAATGGGTGAATGAGGTGTGATAAAAATGCACTGTGTTGGATGAGAAATCTAGACTCTTATGCTTATGTTGCCTGATCCTATATAGATATAGAAATAAAAGGCAACATTTTATAATGAGTCCCTCAATAATGAAACTTTTTCACCAACACTGAATTTCAAGGTTTAATTCAAAGTCCACTGTTCAACCCATAATAATGCTGTCGCAAATAATTTAAGTAATTTCATGTGATAATTTCTTACTCGACTTGGAAAAGGAATACTATCTCCATTAATAGCAGCCAGAATCGAGCAGTTGACTTGAAATATTGATAATTGCTGTGATACTTCTTAGCTAAATGACTGTACTTTAAAACATGAAAAAAAAAAGATTTGATAAAGGGAATTCTATATATAAGTTATGAATGTATAAGTTAAAGTTTAACTTTTTGTGAGCCTCAGCATTGAAGCTCATGTTAACTTTCACACAGAAACACCAATATATAGGCTTGATTACAGAGAGGGAACTTGTGTTTGCTGTCTTTCAAACAGGAAAAAAATGTCTGGATTGGTGATGGGCTTGGACTATATACTTCTCATTAAAGTTAGCCCAGGGAATTAATTTGTAAAATCCTGTCTTAATAGACCAATGATGCAAAGATGTGCACAACTTTACCTACCAAACACAGAGAGATAACTAGCTCTCTAATTTTCAGTGTCTGTATGCTCTCAGCTTGCTTACTTTTAATACACCTTCACCATTTCTGAAATCACAGCTGAAATTATCCTACATCTCTGTGGTGTTAACATACTGCAATTCCAAACAAATAATATTGCCAAAAATCTTGATATTACAGGTGCAGTGCAAGAGTCTTTTCATCTATCAGCCAAAATGCCAGCTTGTTCTGTAAGCATAGTGTGATTTCAGTCTATGACTGTGCATGTAAAAGTTCATAAGTGAATTAACACATAGGATATAACAATGAAAAAAGGAGTCCTAGAGAAGATTTTACTGTCTATTGCAGGTTCATTGTATTAAGTTTCACAGATCCATTACATGTCTTTAAGCCAATAATATACAGGGCTTAAATAATTAGTGGTTTCATGTCGCTGGTCAAGATGGTATAATGAGTATGATGTGATTAGGAGAGCCCTCGGGGTGAACTTGGCTCTTCGCTGAGGTGAGCAGGGAACAATGGAGGAGAAAAGAGGGATGTTAAATAGTGTGGAGCAAAATGGAACAAAGTCAAACGAAAACACAATAAAAATGGAGAGAGACCCTTCCTTTTAATTTGATACAGTTGACAGTATCCACACTCCAGGCTAATAGCTTAGGACAGTTCCACCCTGGCATCAAGAAGATGACTGCAGTGACACTGATCAGGTTGTTAAATGGCCTGACATATTAGGATATTGTGATGTGGTGGTTATGATGACTGTGTCTATGAAGGTGCGAATAATGATGGCAGCAATGACAATGATATTGCCAAGTATATAGCATAGCCTTGAGAGTATTAGAGATTAAGCTAGCAAGGACCTGTAATGTCCATGATCACTCTGACAAAAGGATAAAATTCTGCATTGCACCTCCATATAGCTTGTACTCTATGTTAGCCAAAATGTGGCACCAGAAATGCAGTGTGACTGATAGAAGGATGGACTGTACGGGTGTGTCACGTTGTTATCAAGTATTTATACATTCAGTGAAACTATACTTTGATCCACCATTTTTTAGTACAAACGCTGCAAAATAGTATTGCACATAACAAATAGTGAAATTCTTATCTGCAGTGAATACATTCCTTGATTGCATGAATACAAAGTAAATTTTACTATGACAACATTATATACGTTAGAATAGTGATCCCAGACATTCCTTTGATAAGATTGTTCATTTAATTCCTCATGTATGACAGCATAGTTAGTGTCCAACCACAATGATTACTCATTTCCACCACTTGGCCAAAAAGACATTCTAACTATAGCTCTGCCAGCTGCAGACCTCTAATGAGAGTTTATTGACAAATCACCTCATCATCTCATAATCTGAAATGTGTATGCATGTGCTGCTCTACCAGTTACAGTGTGATAAACATATTTGACCCTGTAAAGCCCTATCTTGTTAAAGAGAGGGAGCAATCACTTGATCCTTTCTATGAGTCTTTATGGACTCATGTACTCATCAGGGGCTCCACCTTTGACCATATAACTTGTTGTATTTGAAACATGCTTGGGAGACCATAGCTGCTTTGTGAATGAAGCCCCCACCACTATACATATGTTAATATGTAACCAGTCCAGCCAACTGTGAACCACAGTGCAAAATGTGAGCCAGAGAGGCATTAGGGGACCAAAGGGATGTAACATCTTGTTAACATGAGCCTCCTAGCCCTGACTGACTCTGAGACTTGCTCTGGTTTGCTATCAAAACAGATGAATGGATATTGTTTTTTATTAACAATGCTGCACAGATCACTGCCGCTCACATGTCTCTAAACAAGGCTTTGAATGCTGCTGGACTTCAAGCAGAGACATTACTATGTCATATTTTTAACCCTTTTTAACAAAAATATATTCAATATAGCTATTTGTTGCCACAAATTTCCTATACAAAATGACAGAAAGACTGGCCATTAAAGTGAATGATTATGTACCAAACTCTATCTAAGTAGAGTTTTGTGAATGTTGGTGGTTTCTGAGCAAGACCGAATATTATGAGCAGATATTTTTTGCTTTTTTATCTAAATAGATAAAATAATTTGCTCTAAAATTGTGCTAAAATAGCTGCACAGAGGTTCATGACTGCCAACACACAAGATTGTGTATAAGCCATTTGCACAGCCAATGGACAGGGGCTTACTCTCCAGCTCCTTAGTTTACACACAACTGCTGTATACCTCACTGTTGCCATATGGCTTAAAGATACACAGACAAAAACTTGCATGAGAGTAAAGGAATGCATCTACCTAAAATGTCCCTGGGTAAACAATGTTTGAACATGTTGAATGCAAAGGACAACTTCTGACTGTAGCATCACTCAGATCCTCCCTCATCAGCAAACAGCTGAGGCAAACCAAAAGGGCACATAAATCACTCACTCTCTCAGCTGATGTCAAAGGACGCAGCAGTGCTGTTTTAAGTGACACTATGTATCGAGATGCCTGCATAAAGGGTTCTAAAGGCTCCCTTTAAAGAGTCGTGAGAACAAAAGACACAGCCCACTGAAAGGCAGAGGACTTTATCTCGAGACATTACCTCCTACCCCATTGCAGAGGGTAAGACCAACAAACATAGTCCAGTCCAGAACTGAAAAAGCCTCTTGGATGAGAGGTGAGACATCTTAGGGACAATCAATGGTGTTAAACAATGGCTAAATGAATCCTAACAGTCTGACACATTTCATGACATATTTTCACAGTGCCCTCCTGAGACAACCCAAATACCACAGACCACAAACAATACATAGACTGCTGCATGTCTCCCCCAGTATCATTGCAAGATCGTGTTAGTCCACCACCTCCACAACCTCGACTGCATTGTTCCTCCAAAACTTTGGTTGAGTTTTAAAGCAGTGTTTTCCATCCCCAGTTAACTGTGCTGTATGATACCCCAAAAACTGATGTACACCCTGCCATACCTGTTTTTAAAAATAGAAGACTCCTCCATAAATGTCATGTAGTTTGGGAAAAGGAGTTTATCAACGTTTTCCTTTAACTGCTTGACAGCATCTCTATCTGAGGTAATCCTACCTTGCTGAGACCCACTTTGCAAAGGCTCTGACTCCCCTTTCTGAGTCATCTAATGATTTACTTCTTTGAGCCCGACTCAATGTCCTTCACAGTGGTCTATCAAAACTGCTTTCACACTTCTGTAGCAGAGGCTATGGTCAATCTGATGACTCAGGAGTTGTCTGGGCTAATCAAGACCAATAATCCTGCAACTTAAGCATTGTGTCTTTCTTAACCAATAGTGTGCACCAGATTTTTCTTGGGCTGTCATCATGAAACACCATAATGATCATCTGACCACAACTCTGAGCAGCCATCACTGCAATGGCATACCTTACACTGTATTCTATCCTCCATCAATTGAGTACCAAAGAACATTTTGGATTTGAGTCCACCAGTACATAGATTTAATGTGTGATGAAGAAGAATAACACCTTCCTTATGCATTACTTACCTGTCACACCGTATTGGCATACAAAGGTCAGTGTGCCTGCAGCATGTAGCAGTGACATGAACTGCATCTAGATCTTGCTGCAGGAGTCTCTCAATATTGTCTGAGGGACTGTGTTATATTCTTTTAGATTACATTTGCATTCAAAGTGGGAGTAAGACTTCTGCATTGCGTAATTGTATGACTATTTGCTGCAAACCGAGGCAAAAAAGACAACAGTAGATCTGAGTATAAACATACCCTTGATGCCTGTAGTCTCATACAGTTAAACAATAACTATCCACCACTATATATGAGTACATAGATTACGAAAAAACAGCTGAAAGCTTCATTTACAGTTGCTCTGATAATCACATTTTTTTTTTTTAATCTTTAGATAGGTGGTGCAATGGCAGGCAGGTACACGTTTGCTTATATTGCTTAGACATCACATTCATACATTCATCTCTTATCCAGGAGTGTCTAAATTATATTACATTTGTGAGGTTAAGCTGTGATTGCCTTTTTGCATCACCACAATTAAACTCAAATGAAAAGAAAAAGAAAAAAGAAACAGGTCTACTTTCCAGGTGCAAGCAGCAACATTGCTCAAAGCGGCTGAGCTTTGCACAACAGGCTGCGTGCCACATGGTCACTGGTGATTGAAGCTTCAAGTTGTGGCTTGAAGGTGATTTCAGCCACAAATATGCACACAGACAGCTCAGAGGATGAGCATGCTTAGAAGCGTGATGTACTGTACCTCGATTATGCTACGTGGCCACATTGCAAATCATTTATAAACATTTCCCCACTGTGTGGCAGAAAAAGCTATGTGTATGGCATTTAACAAGTGAAAGCAAGAGTAAGCATACAAGGTTGGTGCAGAATCTAGAGGTACTGTGCCTCTGTGTGCATGTCTGAAAAGGTTCAAGTTATATAAAGTTTATATATTGTTACGTATCTAGTATACAGTGTGATTGTCAAGAATGCAAATGTGTTCTGTGTTGCAGTTTCTCAAATAGTCAATTTCTAATATGTGTTTACGGTTTCAGAAATAAACTTTTGGCACCGTTATGGTGACCTGACCTGTATCATTCATATGTTTGCACATAATTTGCAGATTCTCTTTAATCTCTGAACAGGTGAAAAAGAATAGGCGTATGTATGTATATATATATGGACCCTCATGCATAATTCATGACTGACCTCCACCAGCTTGTTAGCATGTTCACGGAACACCTGGGCGTACTCCTTGACCTCCTTCTCATTTCCACTCTTAGCCGCTTCAATGAGCACCAACAGAGGGACGTTGGTCTCCAGGAAAGAGTCCGAGATGTGGTCCATCACTGCCTTTCTCAACTAGAATACAGAGGGAGAAATGGGGAAGAGATCATATTATTAACAATATTGCAGATGACTTCACTGCATTACAATTACATTTGGCAATGGTTATATACCAGTTAACATTGTAAGGAATATGATGTAGCAACATAATGGGGGTGCAAGGACAGAAGCAGAGGGAGAGTGAAAAAGGAGTTGAACTCTCAATGGGCAGGAGCGTAAATTGCTTGTAAGGTGTCATTTTTCCCATAAGGACTTTTACTAGGGCAGACTTACCAACTTATATCTTTGTTTATGGAATCGTTTTGTATCAAACTGGCAGGGGACTGGTTGTTTTATAAGTCAGTAAATGGACCCTGATGCTACTCACTGGGATATCTGATGAGATGCCAGAGGGAAAAGCACAGAAACCTCAGTAGGTCACATGAGACCAGAACCAACACAGGCAAGGACACACTGCAGGGAAATAACATATGATTCCCACACATGCATCACCACCACCCATTTGTTTCGAGGCAACCTTCAGTCTCATAGTCCATCAGTATGATAGTGAATTTGTTTAAATTAGTAGGATGAGTTTTAGTGTAAATTTTTTTGTTTTACGTTTTTTCCATGTGTATATATATATATATATATATATATATATGTATATATATATATATATATATATATATATATATATACAGAGAGAGAGAGAGAGAGAGAGAGAGAGAGAGAGAGAGAGAGAGAGAGAGAGAGAGAGGTTATGCAATGGATTTACGTTCTTAACTACAAAAACCGCCATGTAACTTGTAATCAGTGTCATTATTCACCCCCCTTTATCAGAATTTATTTCACACGTCAACATCATGTGCAATGCAAATTTGGTATCAAACATAATTAAGGTTTATACAAACTAAAAGAGCATAAAATGTATGCACACCACCCATGAGTATGTGAACACCGTCAGGAATCTTGTCTGGCTGGTTCAGTTATCATTTCTTCATACATAAAAATGATGGCATTACAATGAAAAAACTTCATTAACAACATGGCTGACAGACTTTTGTTGAGTTTTCAAGCCTCTGTCTGTAATTAGATGCTAAGCAAACACTGTGACCATATTCTTTAATTATAAATGTTTAAGCAGCACGAGAGAGGCTAGAGAAGACTGTGGCGGTGAAAACTATGACCGACAGAGAAAAATCATTTAACCGACAAAAAGGTCATATGTAAGTCCCTCACTCACACTTAAATCACCTGCAGCAATTACAAACTTAATTGCCAGTCCAAAGAGTGGAGGAGAACAATGGTGAATTATGCTGTCCTAGGGCCATATAATCCATCACTATTGCCTCTGGAAACAGACTAGATTTGGCCAATCTAGTGGACATGACAGGTCTGCAAATGCTGTAAACAACCTGAAGCCCACACTCTCTGCAAGCACTCCTTTATTCAGAACACTATAATCCCAGATCACTGATGTGATGAGATGTACTGAGATGCAAAACAAGACCAAAATGTCTGAATGCTTTTCTGAAAGGCTGATACACTTTGGAATTTTTGAAATGTGAATACAGCATCTTTTTCACTCAGCTGAGAACAGACTTGCATCACTGCAATTGTGTAACCTTGCTATCCTGTCACCTGGTGGCAAGGGTGAGGAATCAAGGCCGATAAAAATCTTGCACTGCCCGAACTATCTTCACACTATGTTGGTGCTGTTGCAGAACTGAAGGAAGGTGTGGCAGAATACACTACAAGAATACACTATAAGGTAGACCTGCTTAGTTTGTAGGCCTTACTGTCATTACCTCACCAATGTTTTTACTGCAGTATATAAAATGATGAAGTGGAGGGGGGGGGTGGTGTTGAGCTGCATTTTGAAAATTAATTTCCTTGCCCACAGCCTATCACTGTCATAAATTAATACTAGTTCTGACCAAGTTCTGACTGTAGTGTGACTGCCCTGGGAAAGTGACAAAGTACACAATAAGAAGAATCGTAAGAAATAATGACATCGGGAAAATGTTCATAGAAAAAGTTTGATCTTGGAAAAGGAATGCAGTGCCACTGTTTTCATTTTGTATTATGCAGAATGGTATAGTGCACTAGTTTCTTACACATTCAGTATTAGCATGTTTCAACAATGCATTCATATGCCAGTGGAGGGCTTATTTTATGTCACATAGATCGATACAGACTAGGGCTGCATATACATATATTTATGTATAATTGCAAGATTTATGCCACATCAAAAAAATATTAGAAACAAGACGCAATAATTGCAGTAAATATGTAATTTTATCAATTTTCATTTGTGATGCAAGTCACTTAGAAAGCCAACTGAGTCATCCAAGTCCTCTGTCCATCCAATGTATCCTGATACAAAATAAACATTTTAAAAGTCTGGTGGTAATGAGCTTTTTTAAATCTAAAAGAACAAATGAAGGGACTGATCTAAGTGTGGAAAACATGTTTGAACAACTATTGGGTAGAAATATTCCTGTAGGCTGCAAGATGTTTTTGATGGTACTGAAGAGTGATCGCTGGTTGATGGCATATACCGGTACAGGTGCATATGCACAGAATATGTGTAAGAGAGTGCTTGGCCTCAGGATACTCATGAATGCCCAACAGCGAAACTGATTCTGACGGTAGGTTTCAGTGGAGAAATGATACAGACGAGTGATTTCCCAAGTTGCAGTCTCTCCTGCACCATCAGCATTCTAATGCCCACACACCACTCCCACAGAAATCCATCTTCAATCTTTCAGATCTCACCTCCCTCCATGCTCCACCCCCACCGTCTCTCCACTAACACTCCCTCTGTATTTCACTAACACTTAAAGCAAATAGACCTGGAATTCCAATAGATAGCAAAAGCCCCGATCATTATAAGTTAGTGGGGCTACTATTTTTCTCCTCAGTCATGTAGTGTCATGGTGGTTTTAAGCTCTAAATGCAAGGGATTTTGTTTGCGTATTCATATTCTAGATTACTCTGCTATGGGCATTATGTGTGTTTCATTTTCAGACATACATACATACATTTTATTCTACCAGGATGCTATTAGTGTGCTAGCTGGGAGCAGGTTGGCTGAGGGGATGTGTTGGAAGTGAAACATAGCAGTCAGTCAAGACAGCTGTGGTGACTGTGAAAGATAAAGATTCATTACATGGATACATGGACCTGTTTGGGCTGATATTCAAGACACTAGTACTCCTCTAACTGTTCGTCAACAATTTTTGGGAGAACCCTTTCATGTTACAACATGGCAGGGGCAACAAGCACATGAATAAAGCCCATGAGAAGCTGTTGAAAGCTAATTCTACCAAGGTCAAAACTGAACTTCCGTACCTATAGTCCATAATGAAATGGTTTTTTTTGTTTTTTTTTATGAATTTGCCTGGACATAGCTGTGACCTCGATACCACCCGACACCAAGGATGAATTGGAAGGACAACTGAGAGCCAGACCTTATCGCCAAACGTCAGTGCTCGAGCTGACTTCTGCTCCTGTGGCTAAATGGGATAAATCCCTGCAGTCAGGTTCCAAGATCTTGTGGAAAGCTTCCCTTGAAGATTGGAGGCTGTTGTAACAGAATATTAATATCCGTAGTTTTGGAATGATATGTTTGTGTGTCCTCACACTTGTGCCATGTTGTGATAATCAATAGTTACATAATCAGAGTCACATTGCACCCTACATTTCAGTATTTGTATCAGCAGTATTACTGAAACATTTGAATGATTCTGGTTCAATGTGAGTGAAAGAAATAACAAATTAATGTTCATGTGGTTGAGTACCTAATGCCCTAATGGAAGCTTGTGCTTTCAATTAAAAAAAAAAAAAAGTTTTCAAAAGGATTCAAAAGTTGTAAATGATTTTGTTAAAATGGTTACTGTTAATGACTTTTCTATCCAAGAATTCTGATAATTTGAGAAATTGTGTAATTAGCCTGCTTGGGTCTACTCTTGCCATTCAAAGATGAGAAAGAGGAGAGAGCAGAGTAAGCCACCTGATACTTAAGTGACAAGCAAGAAGCTCTGTGACATAATCAAAAAGATGCATATGCTTAACAAAACTTAACAGACAAATATATGTGTTGCTCACCGATGAGTGGGATGTCTGTGGTTCTTCAAAAATGAGATAATCATTAATTTGGCAAATTTGCTTTTCAGTGTTGAGAATGTTTGCACTTTGCGTGATTAGACACCTGCTCTGTCACAAAAATACACACATGAGGGAAACTGTTGTGAACACCCCCCCTATTCAGTTCATACCATGAATCTGATCTGAAAAGGGCACACTGCACTGTCTTTCTGAATGTTTACAGTTGCATTTCCATTTCTCTTACATTTCGCTTGTGATTCAGAACACATAGTGCTGGGTACCTTAGGGTCAGCACAGGAAAGTTTCTTATTAAAATGTCAAGAGCAATCACACCATAAACGGCTGGAGTCACAGCTGAGGGGAAACAGCCTGAGCAAATCAAAAATTAAGTAATAGCTCTCATATATGATATCTATCAGGGAGCATGGGCAGACAATTAGTGAGAGGAGAGTGGGGGAATGAAAGGGGGATATGGGGACTGAATGATTATCAACAATCTAAGGACAAACACATTAGACACCTCATCTCAGAGCCTTCATTTAATGTTGCCTGAAAAATAAAACACGAGCTGGGGGAATACAGTTTTAGAAACTAGGAGAGGGTGCATAAATGTGCTGACACGTTGAAGTGTTTATGTTCCTGAAGGAGAGTCATATTTACAGATGTTGCTCATGGCAAAAAGTGGCCCATCACCTGCATCGAAAGTGGTTCTTTTTTTGACATTCTGATAACATGATCAAACCACGCAACTGAGCGAACCCTTTCATGTTGTATTGAACTGATTCAGTACCAGTTATTCAGTTGTAGTCAGATATAGATTTATAGTTTTCAGATATAATACAACAATTATCTGTCTTTCCATTACCTAAAGATTCCCCATTGTATTCAAAATATGTGCCTGTAGTTGTGTGCAGTGACATACAATAAATTATCATAGAGGCAGAACCCTGGAGGCCATGCTTTGTTTAGTACAGAAGTCAGGGATTGTTTGAACATTTAACACCAATGACACCAAGCCTTTAGGAAGAGTGTTGCTGCTCCATCTAACTGACAAACCGGGCACATGTAACCTGCCCTGGAAATCTGATTTCTATGATCTGCATTTGATATGGCATAACACAGGCTCTGGCCCTTCCGGACACAACCGTCCCCATTTAATCAAGGCATTTAATCAATCATTAAAAAAAAAAAAAAAAAACACTGTCACTTTCCTGTGGCTGGGAGAGCCTAGGGTTCAGTGTCAATCCCAAGGACACCTACACATGTGGAAACAGAGAAGTGCGGATAGAGACACCAACCATGTAATCAGTAGGTGACCCAGTCTACATCCTAACAACAGCAGGCCCAACCACCACAGCACACAGCTTGCTATAAGTCAAAATAAGTACCAGATAGCTATATGTTCTAACAGCAGTCATTGATTGTTTGGTCAGTTACCCAAATATCTCCTCCCACTTAACATCCAGTAAAAGAGAGCAGAATCTTCTGCTGTCAGTTTGATGTCCGGCCATTACCGCTGCACATTCATGTGGTGACATATAGAGGAGGAAGGGACAGTAAGTTTGAGATGCTTTATGTTAAAAATAAAATAATCAAATAAAATAAATAAATACAAATCCAGGACTCACAACTGGAAAATGTAAGGTTGCATTGATGAATTTAAATGAGCTGGATTTAATGACAAGCACATACATTGATTAAAAAAAAAAATAAAAAAAAAAAATGTATGCACTTGTACGTTCATATCGTTAGCACTTCTATCATAGCACATTTGCACTTAAAGAATCTTTGACAAATAGCAGTTATGATCATCAGATGAGGGCTTGACAATTGTTTCTATATTTCTTTTACTCCATCGACAGTAATATGTTGTGGTTTCTCTCTTGTGTTGTTGATACGGCAAACTTGCTAGTAAAGAGTTGCCTATTTAAACAAAAAACAGACAGGGAGCAACAATTACTTTCATTTGGAGTCATGTCTCTGGCTACCTGGCAAATATAAACTCAATATTCAAGCTCGCTTTAGCTTTGTTTTTTTTTGTCTGTAACACCTACTGAGGAAAATCTCTTGCAAGCTGTTAGCTAACCAGCAAACTTTCCCTTTCAATTGTCTGCTGCTGGCAGGTAGCATACTCACAGAATGCATCTAAACAACAACCTGCTGCATCTGAAATTGATGTGGATGAGAGCAGTACTGTTTGAGTAAACTGTGGCAGAAAAAGTTGCGGGTTGTAAAACCAAAACAATGAGCTGAAACTCTACATCGAGCTGAGGGGAACTGCAGAGTTGGGTAACGATGTTCTGTGGGATTCATTTCACAAGTGATTCCTTTCTCGCACAAGTCGTCATGTAGTCATCTTATTCATTTTTTTTTTTTATCATTGGTGTTCATTCTATAAAAACACAGCTAATCAACACATGATGCCTGTGAAAGTAGGTGTGTATTTTCCAGCGCCTGAGTTGACAGGGAATTTGCACAAATATAGCTAATGAAACTTTAATGCGTAGCCTCAAAACATTTTCGCAGGAAAAGAATGAATGGATTCGCAGATTGTTAGTCCAAACAAAGAGTTACAGCTGACAAGATTTGTGGCAGCTGTTCCTCCTTTACACGATAACCCTCAACAATTAAAAACAGCTGCACTAATCAACCAACTAATGGCAGGGATGGAAATGATTTCAACATCCCAGAGCAGAAAGAGAGGCAGGGAAAGAGAGAGAAAAATAAATAAATATGTGAAGCAGTTGTGCTATAGGGAATCCTGGAATCAGCCATCAGTCAAAATAGGGCCCAGAGAGATGACTTGACAGATGCATTCATTACATGCAGGATGACAGGGGGTAGAACACATGGCTCATTTCCAACAACTTTGTCAGGTTGGTTACCTTTTGAATGCTAATTATAGAAGGAAAGATATTCAAATCTTCAACAATCATGCAAAGTACTGTCTGCCCTTTATGTCAATCTTTTTTCTGTCCATCTCTCACCCTCTTTCTGTTTCTAGTAAAACAGACTTCTTCTTTGTTCAGAACATGTTAAATAAAAATGCAAGCAGTGATATTGTTGTAGTGCTTGTTCTTAATCAGTGCCTGCTCTCACAAAGGGCCAGAGGCTAAAGTATTCTCATTTCAAATGGCAACTAAAGATGTAATCTTTATTTATCTCTTTTTTTTTCTCTTTTTGGTGAATCAAGGTATTATTTCTGCTGAGTAAGTGCACATTTTTCACCTATTCTGTTATTATGAAACTGAATAAACTGCTTGATGTTCTTGTCCGTTGGAGAGGCAGACTGAGCCTCTTCTCCAAGGGTCCTCATCTAAACAAACACTGCTTTATGTGTTTTAAAGATTCCTCTCATAGCATCAATTAGTTCTAAAAAGCAACTGTTATTGACAGTAAAGTTGCAGTGAGTGATGGCCTATGCATCTATCCCAGTCTCAGACTAATCACATGAGCACAAGCTACAGATAAGATCTCTTAAGTGAAATAGGACCCCCATCTACTGCATTAAGTAAGCGTGCTCAAATATTTAAATGCATTAACTCAACATTAATTCAATTTGTAATTTGTTACAAAGGAGGCATTTTCAAAATACGTCAGAAAAATCCAGCAGGTTGTTCTGTTCTTCAGGCTCAAGAATGACAATAATTGTTGAAGATACATTTCATAGTCTGAAACAGAACATTATAATATTATAATTATAAGAAGAATCAGCATTTTTCAATGAATAAGTTTAACTTTAAAATGTGACCACTCTCTTAAACAAATTCCATATTGGATTGCTTGTTTTCAAGCTCGAATTGTTGGGCTAATTAAAGAGCTACAGAACGCTGGATCCCTCATTATCTCGTCTCGACATTTTATTTCTGTGATCTGGTAAGGCGCCTCATTTGGCATAGAAAGATTCTTATCAGACAATATGGTTAAAGCTTAGCTGATTTCATGTTGAATTTCAATTACATTTGCATTCGCTGGTGCTTCTGTCATTTCTTTCAACCAAGTAGACTTGGTGATCTGAATCAGTGACTGAACATTATCCAAGTTCCTTTTTGCCATATGTGTGTTTCACTATACAGGCAAGTTGTTTGTACGGGTTCATTTAAGTAAATTATGTGGATTTACGGTTGAGGAATGTGGGACTTCCAAAGTTTATAGTCGATACAATGTAAGTGCCTTACATTAGTAAATCCCAATTATTAAACACTTTATTCCACCCTCACTTCATCAGTCCCCTTTAATTCATTTGTGATACAATTCAAGAAGCCACACAAATAACATTTTGCCTGCTTCAGCAGTGTGAAATATAATGAAATACATTTCTTTAGAAGATCAGAAATCTCTTGCCATGAAAATCAGCAAAAAATCAGTATGCTGTAACTGAGGTTAATGCTTCGCTCTCGATCTAATGACAACACTTAAAGTTATTGTCAGTGCCATATTTCTAAATCATCTCAAGAAGTCGGTTTTAGTTTCTGTAATTGTCTTGCAATATTTCTAATCCGACCTTGCAATTTACTTACTCTGTGCCACACATATCAATTGTAAGTTCCTTATTGTTTTTAAACATTTATTTTGCTTTTACAAAAGTTTTTAATAAATTGAAAGAATAGGAGGTCACTTTAGCAAAACAGCAGGCCATGGCTTGTGAGTGATTTTCTTAAGATGTACGACATGATGCAAGACAACTGAATCACCTGTTTGTTCCCAAGTTAAAAAGCTCTCAAGATATCCATTACAGTCAGAGTGTACACCCAGCCTTGAGACCAGAGGTGACCATATTTTCAATCCTAATTCCGGTCATATTTAGTTATGGTTATGCGTCCAAATTATTGCCTCATGTACGTCCTACCTTGAAATCATTTGTTAATAATTAGATGTTGTGATGAAAGGCACAATATTAATAAGGCATACTATTAATATCAAAATAACAATGGATAGTTGGATAGCAGGGAAATGATCACTGCTTTCATCATTACTGGCTACATCTTGGCACAGAGGGTCAGCATGGAAGCCCTGCTGCTGCCAGCACCAGATGTACAGCAGGAAAGCAGAGAGTCACCTGCTGCGACAAGGCTGGTAAGGCATAAGGGGCACTGACTTATGGAGATGAAGTTGTGGGCAAAGGCAAGGTCTTGTTCTAAAGCAGCTCGTTGTCTCAATGCAATGTTGTTGGGTCATAAAAAATGCACATAGAGTTTTTCATATTGACTTTGTTAATTAATATGTTAATATGTTATTTTCAGTGTGTGTGTGTATGTGTGTGTGTGTGTGTGTGTGTGTGTGTGTGTGTGTGTGTCTGTGTGTCTTTGTGCACATGCATGAAGGGAAACTGCACAAAAACAGAACTATCCAAAGGCTAGTGTGTAAATCTCATCAAGAAGATGACATAATGACTGAAGGAGCGTGGCTCTGAATAGACACTTCAGCTATGACTGAAAGTCTTTCTTCAGGAGATACAGATGATCAGTATGTATTGTAAATAAAGAGTAAACATGTAATCATTGTGAATGGAGACAGGAATAACACCATGTTGCCAGGCTATAATTTTAGACCCATGAAGGTTGGTTCAACATTTTCTTGCACATCCTCGAGTTATCTCGTTTGTTTAGAAAATATACTTTTATTTTCGTGTTCGTAATCAAACATTCTTTTAATGCTTGTATAATGCAAAATGTTGCACAGTTACGCTACCCTGCGTTTTCTCCATTAGGCTGGATAACGTTGTCGAAATTTACATTTACTAAGAAAACAAAACAGGGGTAGGAAAGACATGCTTGACATCTACTGAATTTGCCCTGGATAACAGACAGCTTGGCATTGTCTCGTATGTATAAACAACAGGATGAAAGGAAAAAAAAACAATGCCACATTTCTCTGGCGGTGTTGTCACAAGGCTTGTTCAGTCTTACCTGCTCTCATTTCACAAACGCTGTCTATCATTTGTGCTTGTCTGCTCTAATATTTGATCCCTCCTTTTCACAATGGAGACAGTGCAGACTGAAAAGCTCAAACGCACAATTGTGCTCCTCCCTTCAGGAAGGTCTTGTGTCTCTACACGGCGCCACTGACTCGCTAAATTCAAAACGTTTTGACATAATTACAGTATCGCATCTTTATGCAATGCCTGCATGTGAGCTGTGAATTTGCCCTCCCATCCAAATTCAAAGCTCAAACAGACCGCCTATTCTGTCAAGCCAACCCCTGAGTCAATAGAACATCCTGTCAGAGTGAGTACTGCCTGGCAGTCTGTCAGGCAGCCCCACCAAATTCCCAGTGGGAGGGGGAGATATAGCTTCCCATCTGTAATGATCCCTGGTCTTAAGAGGTCAGAAACGCAACGCACGCACGGGTTTGAACGAAAGAACATGGTTGTTTGGGAGGGTATATGTATTCAAGGACTGCAACTGATGTCCTGATGGTTTATGAATGGGTCTGAGTCTTGGATGATTTTCTCATGTCTGTCCTGTGTGTGCTCCAAACACTTCATATTTCTTGCAGTGGTTGCACGTATAGAATGTGTATTTCTCTGTATTTTCAACCTGTTACTGGCGACCTGTCCATTGCTTTGCCAAAGGGGGTACTGTGATCGCTTTAAAGTACTAAACATTTAACCTCTGATGGCAGAGACAAGGACGAGTTCTGGTATTGTATCTCACAAACACTGTGAATTAGTGTTAATTAACATAGGGATTTCTATCTATATACAGTCCTTCTGGCACTTAGGGAAGGTCATTAAAAAATACATTTAGTTATATGCTGTTGTCAACACATGTCATGAATGAACCCAAACCAACAGTGAATGGATTCTACGTATTGCTTTTGCAGCCAAAGCCTGATTTACTGTAGCATATTCCTCTGTACAATATTCCTTTAATGTTGTCCAAAAAACATTAACACATCAATGTGCTAAAATGTTCCACTCCACTCTGATATGTTCCCTAATTAAAGTAAATATTGGCACAATAGTTTCCACAACCAATGGAACTAATGAAACCAATCTGCCACTGAAAATAGTCCCCAACAACTACACTTCTTTCTCCCATTTGAGAAACTTTTGACATTGCTGTTTTAGAAAAAAAAGAGGAAAAATGGATAATCTGTCATCCTGTCAACGATAACCTTAACAGAGATGTTAAAATAAAAAATAAGTCTTCTTTGAGAAAAGGTTTATCCAGTATTTAAATGGTTGACATTGAGATGTAGCGTGAAACATGTACTCACCTGTCTGCGCAGATCCCTGGTCTTTTTGGTCATCTTGTCAATGGCTGAGTTCAATGGGTCACCTTTCTCTTTCCTCCCAGTCTGTGAAAGAAAAACAAGAATACCATGTTAACCCAGTTCAAGTTCATGCTCTAACAATTGTACTGGTTTGACTCCCAATACTACACCATATATTTCACAGTGTACTTTTCCTGCAAAGTGACCCAGAAAAAGCTTACGGGGTATATTCAGTGTTAACTGGCAATTATGAAAATACACTTCATCACATTACTTGTGTCGACATGTACTGTGATGTTCCATGATTAGACCCAAGTCAGTGGAAACATGTCTCAAACAGTTTTCTATCTAGCAACTACCGTATCTGGCAAGTATCGACTTCTTTGTCGCCAATTCCCCTGTGTGCTGCATTTCATGTCACTGCCAACTCCTACTGGTGACTTTAGGAGGGTGTTGACTACCATGTGCTTCACCTGGTACACGTGGAGTCACCAGCTGCTTCTTCTCACCTGACAGCAGGGAATTTCACTGGCAGAGCAGCACGGAGCTTCTCTCTATTTGGATTCCCCTACTCTCCAGCTAACACACATCCAGACCAACCAGTAGGAGTCGCCAAGGCAGCTACCAGGACGTCATCTCTTACTGGCTTTCACACAGAAATTTTGCCAATTGTGCTCATTGAAAAGCCTGGCCAGGGAAGAGGCTCCAGTTTCTGCTATGCCGCCTGGGCACTCCATTTACCACTTTACAAGCTCTACTGTTTTTGCTCAGAGACCATGGAGAAGAGTGGGCTGATTTATACAACTCCAGTTATAAAATTTCCACTTTTACTCGAATCAAACTTTGGATGGAAGCTTGGCCTGAAGGTTAGAAAGATACTGTCAGTGTCTTGGAGTGAATAATTTCTGCTCCAGGACTCATATAAATGATCCTGTACTCTGATTCCTCAAGAGAAATGCATACATGTGGGTCTTAGGCAGTGGAAAGTGGTTACATAGCTTTTTTTAAAGGTTACAATGTTAAGCATCATTGCTAATTTAGGTACAGTATTTGCATAATGTTGAGCAGGTTGCCATAGCTTGGTAGAAGATGTTACCCAAATTCTCTGCAGACAGTCTGGGTATAACAGTCCCTATTACTGTTAGAAAAAATAGGTTTGGGGTGTATTGATTACTATATATATATATATATATATATATATATATATATATATATATATATATATATATATATATATATATATATATATATATATATATATATATATATAAAAAATTGATATTTAGGGATGAATTAATAGGACTCTGTTCGGTATATGTTGATATTTTGGATAAAACTATTAACTTCTAACAAATTGAGTAAAGTAAGAGTAAAATGAATGTGCAGTAACAGTACTGGGGTGTGGGGCTTAGGGCACAGCTAATGAGTTTAGCTGACCGTAAAGCTAACAATAAAAAAATGCTACATGTGTAACAGCCGTAAATTTGCTACATACTGTACTCAGCTTACCTTCCATCAACACTGAAGTCAAATGATTGAATGAATGACTCTGTCATTTTATTTTGACAACTGACAAACTGAATAGGTTGTTTCTGGATGGTGAATGATGAATGGACTTACATTTATATAGCGCTTTTCTGGTCAACCCACCACTCAAAACCCTTTAGAACACTTCTCACATTTACCCATTCATGCACACATTCATACACTAGCCCCTTTCACACAGATATGCCACATTATTGCTGCAGCAGCGGTTCGCCAATTCTCCACTGTTGGTCATTCATACAGAGCGATGCATCTCTGCCTTAAAGATGAACCGCTGTGTAATTCACACAGAAAGCCGGCACTATGGCTCCTGGGGAGGCGTAACGGTACACGCCATGATGATAACGTCTAGATGGGTTCAAGGTGTTTCCATGGTGTGCCTCTGTCAATTTAAACCTGTGGATAGTTTGTAATGATATGGATGCTGTGATTGAGATCTTGACCCATCAAACATCCTGGAAAGTGACAAAGCTATGTTTCTTGCTCTAAATTACATAATTACATAATCGCCATCAGCAAAGTGGTTGCTGTCTGACTCTGTCACACGCGGGGACGGAGGCTGTTTTCTGGGGGAAAGCTCACTGAAGTCTCGGTCTGGAGGGCTGACGGTCACCGTGATGTTTTTCCAACATAAACACTCAGTGAGTTAAATTTTTTTGCCTGTGACTGACGCTGTTTTAAGTCACATGAGTCACACTGAGTCGGTAGGAAGGGCAGGAGGACAGACAGGAGGACAGGCGCTTCTCTACATATATCTGTGGTATTTTTTTCCTCATATAAGTTGCCAAAGACAAGTTACAGTAACTAGAATTCACACAGAGGCAGAGGCGGAAAATTGGTGCAGGATCCCCACATCCCAACGGCGTGTGAATGGAGCTACTGATGGCAGAGGCTGCCACACAAGATGCTGACCTGCTCATCAGCAGCGATACAGCGCTCCCTGACCAAAGCACCTCACAGTATCTCTATGGTTAGCCAATCGTACACAATGGAACAGCCATCAGGAGCAATTATGGGCTCAGTGTCTAGTCTGAGGATACTTTGACATACCACCAAAGCTGGGGGTTAATGAAAGGAGATATTATGCTCATTTTCAGTTTCATGATTTTATTTTGGGTAACTGCTAGAAAGGCTTTACATGCTTTAAGGCTCAGAAAACACACTGTTTTTATATTCTTATATTAACACATTGTTTTTATATGCTGCAGCACTTCATTTCCAATCTATCTGAAACACTGTTTCAGCTCCTGTCTCTTTAAGGCCGTCTGCTCTGATTGGTCAGTGTTCACACAAACTTGAGCGATACCCGCTAACAACAACACAACATCTGTGTGCGAAGATTCATCCTTATTAGCCCAACTAGCCACTACGCTTAAATTATGCAAATACTTTATGTGGTGTAATAGTGTGACGTCCCAACATCATAGAATCAACGCGGGGACTAGAGATAGGGCAGTGCAGGAACAATGTTTTCTGTGGTAGGACAAAGCTTCTGTTTGTGTGGACTTTGGGTTTCACACACACACACACATAAACACACACACACACACGCACACACACACACAAATGAAACACATTGCATGTCTCCTATAAAAATTTTGCAGGCAAAAAATGTTCATCAGGGTGATGAACAAGTTGTAAGACACGGTGGTCTTTTGTGAAATACCAGATACAATGATGGTGCTGTTGCCAGGCAACCAGTAGACATTATAGCCAGCATAGCATGAGGAGAAAAAAAACTAAATTCTCACGGGCCTTTGCAGAACAACACATACCCTAACCCTAGTGATAGAGATCCCCATTCCTCTAAGCTTGTTCCGAATGAGGGGTTCTTCTAGACAGCCTGACCACAACTCCATAACAACAGGGCTTTAAATAAAGGGGCTATTTAGTCATTATCCTGTTTAATGAGACACAAAATGTGGCTGCTTATCTCTGTGTTGCTGCACTATTGTCCTGCCCTTTTGATAATTGAGTGGAACAGAACGGCTCATATCTATGTGTCACAAAGAACTAAATGATACACCATCACACTCCCACCTCATTGTAAAGTCGCCCGTAGGTTAACATTGATTGTCATTTTCAATGCCTTGATCAGGTTGTAAAATGATTGTTTCCACATCAGTTCTGAACATGCCTCCTATCACACAGAGAGAGCAGCAGAGAGAGAGGGCTACAAATAAAGAGAAAAAAAAATCCGGCCCACAACATGGTGATACTGATCATCTGACACTCAGAGGTTTAGAGTTATTTTTTACACCTAACGTTAGATTTTTTGCAATTTTTTTCAGTTTGAATTAGGCATTGTCCAAGCTCAACATGCAAGTTTGTTCTGCGGGAAATTTGTATGTGTTTAAGGTCACAGATGTGAGAGTGCTCCTAAATGAAATGCCTGTAGCCATAAAAACACATATTTCTATGTATAATGTATTGCTGGCTTGCCCTTGGCCAAGGCTCATATAGCATGGGTTTTCTTTTATATTCTTTTAAACACTAGGAGTGAGCCATTTGTCTCAAGGCTCATACTACAGTTAGTCACGATGTCTTCTAATTTTTTTTTTTTTTTTAATTTTTATGGAGCAATGCAGAAATCTGAAAGGAAGAAAACTAGCCCTCCTAATGTGAGCAATATGTCTGAGATTCAGTCCAGCAAAGACCCCAACCTGACCTGACCTGAAATATGTCTACTGTGCTGTATGTGTGATTTCGTTATATTTGCAAGCCGTACTCTGAAACATGCAGAAAACATTTTTTAGCCATTTGTTGACACAGAGGGAGGAGAGGTAACAAGGGTAACATTCAGTGGCATTCCATTATACTCCATGCTCTCATACAAGCACTCACACATTGATGTGCATACACAGACAAGCTCTGCTTTGCCAAAGCAGAGGACATGACATCATTAGTCATTGTAGTGCCTAAAGAGCCTAATGTGTCATTAAGGCACCAGAGGGACACACGGGATTAAGGATGCTCACTGCCAAAAATAAAAAAGGGGCTTAACTGGAACCCGTCTGAGGACACTTCTGACATATACATATGATTTTATGTATAACTAATGGCCTTAATTGAACTGAGAGAAAGAAAAAGTGAAACAATAAACTGTACTTATTCATACCATAATCAGACACACCGATAAACAATATTAGTGTGTGTGTTTTGTTTTTTTTTCATTTTCTGGAATCAGAAATCCCAGCTGTTTTATTTCTCAAAACTCTGTACTCTTTAATCTGAGTTAAGGAGATTAAAACAGCACAGTGATGTCAGTCTAAGGGGACAAAACCCAGCACCTGTTATTCTGAGCTCTGATTGACAACAGAGCAGTACTGATTGGAGAGAATATTTTTTTTATAAAAGCCACAGCTCATTGTGTAATCTTAAAAATCAATGCAGCATTCTTTTGACAGATACAGTATGTCTACAACTAAAAATAGATGAGCCCCTGTAGTATAATTTCTTTTCTGCTTGAAATGATACGTAAAAGTCCTTCAGCATGCGATGACAAATGTTTCGCCTATGTTTGGTTTCCTGCCAAACATGCAAAACATAAACACCCAATTAAAATCACTACGCATGGTTTCCCCATCACAAACTTTATACATAAGGCAGTCCACAATGCTGTCATCGGTTAGTCAATGCATCAGTCTCATATTCATTCCGCCATGATCAAAACTATGGCTTAATATGTGGATGTATTGGCCTGCATGTTTGTGTGTGAGAGAGAACCAGACTGGGAGAGACCAACTGAGTCACATCATTGCATTTATGTGTCCACAGTGTTTTATCTGGGAAACTATTTGACTTCCCTCCATTCCCATCCAGGTGTTCCCCGAGTGTGTGTATGAGCAATTGTGCTCTCCAATTCGCAGCCATTAAAAGCTCGACATCACAGTTGGCTGTTGAATCAATTGTCTCCCATACAGCACCACTGATTGTTTAGTTTTTGACTGCCACATAATGAAATGTGCATGTTCGTTTTTTTGGGGGGGTAAACACAAGTCCCTGTGGTGCTTTGCAGACAATGTTCCCAACTGTCCCCATCCATTATTTTCCACCCCCTGGTGTGCACTCATTCATTCTCAGTTGGAGAGAGGAAGATAGAGGAGAGTGTCTGAAAATAAGAATCTAGCATGCGGGGTAATGGGGGCAGTAACAGCAGAGTTGTTGTTGCCCACTCAGGAGACGGCTGGCGCATGGTGCACGCTGGCGGAACAGCCGAGGGCCCTGAGTGTATTCACTTTTTCAGGCCCTCCTAAAGTAAGTCATGTAAGTCTGTGGTGCACCACAGCACAAACTGCTTCACTGCATTTCTTAACTCCAAACCTGTAATGGTGGAGTAAGACATACAATGCTATCAGAAGATTGTGGCACTTTGGTATGAGGTATGTTTGTTTTCCATTTTCCAGTTGTTATGAGCTGTAAAATAAGAGCTAGGGCGCAAATTTAAGTGCTTTTGCAGATATGGCAAATAACTAAATGTGTCAAATGCATTTGTAGTCAAATATTTTTTGTAGGGCTGGGGGACAGCTTTTGTTTATGCTTCTTTATGACTGTTGTCTATGTTCATTTTTATGATATTCATGAGCGATATGTGAATGGATGACAAAGCTTTCGTATCTGGAAAGAAAAGAATGAACAGTGTTAATAAAAATGCAGGTGATCAGTATTTCTCTGATGTATCTGAAAAGAAAAGGTGGTGGCATTCACTCCTTCATTGAACTTTTTTTTTTTACTATCGCCATGTCTCTGTCCCACCCTTGAAACAAAGGCGAGAAGGAATTACAAAGGCGAGGCAACACTGAAACCGATGGATGGTGAAAGGAGTGAGGAATGAATCTGGTAATTCATAGGCAATAACATGGCAAATCAAAGGAATGGGTAGATGAATCAGAGAGAAGAAAATAGAAGACAGGTGGGGGAGGAAAGGGGGCATGAGGCATTCAGTCTCATTGTCTCCCAAGATCAATGTGTTAAATGACATCAATTCCGGCTCCTTGTCAATTCAATTAGGCAGGAGCGAGAGGTACAATTACTGTCCAATGTGGTTATACTGTCTGCAGTGGGCTTAAAGGGGAAGGCGAGCTGATAACGAGAGGGTGAGAAAGTGTTTGTGTATGCGTGAGCCCGGGGTGGGGGTTGATAATGGTGGTAACATGTTGGTCGGGTTACCAGGAGATAATGGGTAGCCAGATCCTCATTAAGATAAGTTGTGCTCCCTCAGCTGATGGGCCAATTTGACTTGTTCTCATTAAGTGGAACTTAAAGAGATGCAGCAGTGGCTATCAGCTAGTTTGATTACAGGATACTGAGAAGGAAAACATGCTGCAATGCCTGCAGCTGAGAAAAATACTTCCAGATGAGCAGTTCAGATTAGAATCTTTTTCCTTTGTTATTTTCTTAAAAATTAGATGATGCGTCAACAAAGTACAGAAATAGATGCCATATCATAATCTCATTATAGCCATTTTAACCCCCTGGCAAAGTGATTGATATACAGTGCAGGCACAATGCAAGGCTGAAGCAAATAAGCACGGAAATAGAATGATGTGAGTATGTTTTGAAGCACATTCATACCCATTGAATCCGACCTGTTAGATGTTATTTCAAAGGAATCAAAGGTAGACAAATTAAAATAATATATATTATATGTTATTTTTTGTTTATCCATCCAACTTTTATTTATACCTGCTTATCCTGTGCAGTGTTTTTTAGGGATAGAGTCAATCCAAACTCAAATACAGGCATACAGCCAGTGTGGACAGACTGCCAGTCTATCACAGGCTAACACATGCAGACTGACAACCATTCACACTCTTATTCACACCTATAGACAATGAAGCATCTCCAACTCAATTGTATGTCCTAGACTGCTTTCTTTATTGACTTTTTAATGACAGGAAGTATTTGTTGAGCTGTATGTCTGAGATATTCTCAGAGAGAAAATCAAGATTAAGTAAATGACTACAATATCTCTCTCTCTCTCTCTCTCTCTTTCTATATATATATATATATATATATATATATATATATATATATATATATATATATATATATATATATATATATATATATATATATATATATATATATATATATATATATATATATATATATATCTGTATCTATGTATCTATCTGCATATGGGTTCTGTGTCTAGATAGCATAAAGGAATGACAGCTTCAGTTTTCTTGTACAACCAAAAAAAAAATACAACAAAAAAACCCCCAACTAACTACAAGTTTATCACGTACACAGAGGATACTAAGTCATAACTGAAGGATTATCTTTGCCCCTTCTCCTCCCACGATACCAATCACACAACTGATCAAGTAACAAAGAGTGTAACAGGGGTGTGGACAAACGAAAGCTTGACCTTTCTTTGTGTGCTGGAGCTACAGGCACTGTAGACTGGTGAGCAGCATTGCACTGCACACAGGATTTTAGATGACATTGACTGAAGACAATATTTTTACACCTAGCCTCCAAGGGCTTCACATGCTTCAGCTATTTTTGTGACTGTCTTAAATGAGTTCTTTTGTTCATGCAGCTGTTTACAGTGAAATTAAACTGAAACAAAAAGGGCATAAAATGTTATTCTCTTCTGCCATGTGTCGTAGGTATCGATTGTTTATGGGATGTCTTTAAAGACACGCATGTACCTGACAACAGACTCTCCTTTATTAATGAGGTTTCATGAAAGTGATAATGACCTCAGGCAGTGGCCTTCAATCCTTGTCCTTTGGACTCCTTGTGCACCACATGTTGCTCATTATTCTTTATTTTGTATATATTGTATGTATGTATGTATGTATATATTTTCTTCACATCATTTACAATATTGAGGATGGTCCTACATAATTCTTACCCTGCCTATCTCATTACGAAAAAGATGAAACAACTTTTTTCACCAGGATTATCAAAAATCATTATTTGACTTCTTAACTGAACAATATGGATTGCGTGTGGGTAAAGGTTGTTAAATCACTGATTATTTACTCAATAAAGTGCATTTTACTATGGCGTTCATAAAAAAAAAAACAAAAAAAAAACATCATACCAATAACATTTATCAATATACTGTATTTAACAGTAATTTATTTACTAGCAATGCTATTGAGAATTGTTTACTCACACACACAAACACACACACACACACCGTACACATGGTCACCCTTTTAAAATTCTGCAATGGGGGAATGAATGAATATCCAGAGCTCCAGTGTGGAGCCTGGGGACAATCAGCACCATGTGTGGCTTATGTGAGGGCTTCATCTCTTTTCTCCTCTCACATGGTCGCCCATAGTCTCTCTAACGGTGCTGGAAGTCTCCTGTAACTTAGAGTTAATGCAGCTGAGAACGACATCGCCTGAGGAGGAGTCGGAGATCCTCCTGGCACAAGCTCTCTTATGTTTAATGGCTGATGCCGTTTGCTTACTCCTCTCATTACACTGGCTCATGTTTAGACTGTGGGGCCTGTCACTGGCTATTAGCATCTGTGGTCAAGCAGGCTGTGGATGAGAGGAAGCATCTGGCTTATCATCAAGCACATCGTAAGTCAGAAATGAGCAGTTTGTTTAGGATTGGGTAAACACAGAATGAAGGATTAACACCCTGTGTGCATGGATACATGGTTAATTGGAAGATTCATGCAACACAAAAAAATAATTTCTCAGTCATTATAAAATAGAAAAATAAATAAACCAATTTCCACACACAGTTTAGTATTTATAGTGAAGTATTGTAAACCCTTTGATATTTTGGACATGAGGTTAGGGCATTATCCAGCTATGTTTTTGGTGACAGAGCCAGGTGAGCCAAAATGTGATCTGTTCCTAACCCTACCCATGTGTTCTTTGTGCCTTAACCTACCCGGACAATAAGCACAGCACTGTCACAACGCGTTTCAACAAATCCATGGTTTCCAGAAAAGTACATTGCCAACATCTATTCTTGTGACTTAGCTGGGGCTTCTTTTAAATGATGTATGGCATTTTTTTCGCCATTAATTGAGATGACAGTAGTGAAGGAACAGGGAACACAGAGGGAAACCAACAAGGATGACATGCAGCAAAGGCCCCCAGCCAGAATTCAATAGGGAACATTTCAGTGGTACGCATCTCAGACCATTCTGCATATGTTAACATACTGTTAGTATCAGACTTTTGCTAGGGCTGAGATCAGATTTTGGTTTACCCAAAGGAGCCTTTGCAGAATTATTTCTGATGGCTCCATACAAACAGGACAAGAGATCTCTGTTTATATCCATACAGCACTTTCTAATCAGAAAACCCCAGGACAATATTACGCTCTGCCCTTGTCACAAACCGATGTAACAGCCATAGGGGACAATTTAAGGTTCAGTTTCGTGCTCGAGGATACTATGACATGCAGCTGGAACCTGGAGATCAAACCACCGACCCTCCAGTTAGTGTATGACCCGCTCTACCCCCAGAGCCACAGCCGCCCACAATGCAGTAACATTTAATGTGACCCTGCGTTAAGAGCTGCTCCAATGAGAAGTCACCATAGTAGTTAATACGGTAATGGATTAATCTACAGTAACCTGAGGGAAGTTATTAAATTCCCATAGAGAATCTAATTCTAGAAAATTCTGACTGCCTTTACATGCAGAGGGAGGATACAGATAATATTAAGACCTTATAATCCATCTACCTTAGTCACAGTAAGTACAATGGCATTAAGATGCTGTCAACCTCTGTATTTCTGTTTTTATAGTAGGAGTTAAGGTATCCTAAAATAATTAAAAAATAGTCAGTGACTGAGCTTAAGCTGAAAGGCAGCACTGGAACATAACAAGGCTGTTCAAGGGCTCTGAGGCCCAAAAAAACTCAAGGCATCACTGGAAGATGTACCCAATGTGTGAAGACGTTGAACTCTTACATGGTTGGCCTACTTGAAAAGACACTTTCATGATTACAAATGCAAGGCAGAGATCCAAGTCATCATGGGAGTTAAATAGTTCAAAAAAGGCTATCAATAAAATTGAAGAAAGAAAACAAACAAACATACAAAAACAAAAAAATCATTAAAGTATGCATGAGTAATTGTGGCTTGGCTAATTTACCGATACTGACATGCGCTTCCGAAAAACACCAACACCAATATGCGTAGTTGCTCGCAATGGGGTGTCACGGAGCGATGCAGGGGTTTAAGAATAGAAGCATGAAAAGAGGGAGGAGGGTAAAATATTAAGTGTGTCAGGCGGACAGCCAAGGTTTTAGGTGCATAGTTTCAGGAGAATAAGAAGAGGAGTGAGGGGAAATGTCTGGTTATCAGACAGACAGAGAGAGAGAGAGAGAGAGAGAGAGAGAGAGAGAGAGCAGAGGATAGAAAAGTCTAGTCCTGCAGCAGCAGTATGGGGAGCTAGAGCAATGCTGCCGGCAGCCTCCCTGAACTGAATAGCAAGTAGTTTGCGAGGGAGGGACTAAAGGAAGGGCAGCAGGAGAGAAGAGAAGCGAGGGAGGGAGAGGCTGAGAATAGGTTAGAGAGGGTGAGAAAATAAGAGAGTGGTGCGATATCTGTGAGAGCAGAACTGTGCTAAAGAGAAAAAAGCAAGTCAATGGGGTGAGAATAAGGCTTGAGTATCATTGATGTACTTTTGTTTCACCACAGAGCTAAAAAAAAAAAAATCTATTTATCACACAAACGCCTATATGTGCATACACAAACATGACACGGCTGTCTGCGGGTACTTGACGCTGTTTTTGAAAAGAGTGGCGCTTTAATATGAGTCAAATGCTGCTGATCGGCTAGAACGCTTCGAAACGGGAACTACTGCAGGTCAATCCAATTCAAGGACCTGTTCTTAATACCAGGGGATATAATCCCATTTCATCATCATTTTCTCTTCCCTGCATTGCATCACTCTCCACCCCTCTGTAGCGGATCAGACCAGACAATGACATGTTACAAATTATGGGATTTCCACGTGCTAGACAGTCAACACAATACAGACATTAGCGTTGACTGTGAGGGTCGGAGTCTAAAGTACTTTTCCATTACATGGATGTCAGTGTCAGACACCCTCAACTATATACATACTCATCATGTCTCATCTGTATCTTATGTGTCACAAATAGTGCTGTTGACTGCAATCATGGCTTGTGGCGTTCATGTAAATACAATGGGGATTAAATATATGTCAGATTTTATAGTCTATGATTTAAGCATTCACAATATAATAATAATCTACCTTCTCCATTATTAATGCAGAATAGGGCTACAGAAAATGAGTCAAGATAGGCTATTGTGATGTAATGTAGTAGTTTAATCAAAATGTTCTTAAGGTGCATCCCAGAGGAAACGAAAATTGGAAGAGAGATCTCAGTAGTGTCTCATTCATTTCTCCTAGACAACTATGAGATCTATGTGAGACCAAAGTGAGGCTGTGGCTGATTTCTCCTGTTTCTCATTTGTTTCTCCTGAGAAACAGGTGCAGAAAATCTCAACTTGGGCTCCCTGTAAATTTCAAAGGAGATCTCATCAAGCTCTCAATGAAGTTTCAGAATGTCTCCCCAGTGCTGGAAAGGACCAAGGTTTGAGTGGTAAAGTCTCAAGTCTCACCTATTGCTCCTAAGGAATTTTAGGAGAAACAAATGAGAAATGTTTGAGACCAAAAGAGACTACAACGAGACTGAAATGAGAACTCTCATTGGGCTCCTTTACGGCTCCATAGCCATAAAGGAGCAAGCTTTGAGCAGTAAAATTTTCCTCTGGGATTTTATGCAACATCATTAAAGATGGGGTTTCTGTTTCCCAGAAAATTACTACCTGTCCTATGTCCTGGAAGATTTCAATGTCTCAGACAAATGGGAAAAATTCAAGACAAATATTATATGTATTTACTGAACTTAAAAATTATGAATGTGGAGTTCCAATGCTGTGCATTACCAAACCAGAGTGACAGACAAAGACATACAAAATCATTACAAATGATATAAAAAAAACGATGAAATTCTTTGTTTTTATGGTGTAGTTTTATAATACTTGACTAAACATTTGGAAAATACACTAAGTTCATGTAAAATTTCCCTTTAAGTTTATATGTAATAATTTAATGAACAGATGGGGCTTCATCTTACGTTTATAAACTCTCCAAAGGACATGAGTCAGGAGTTTTAAATAATCAATGGAGTTTATCAGCTGTTCCTCGTGCGCATGTTTATGCAGAGATACATTAATATTTTTCTTATTGAGGATGTATTTCACCCTCTCATCTCACCCATTATTGATCAGGATGATCAATTTTTGATCTTTTTATGACCCGTCCCATCTGATCCACTAACAGAGATCCGTGCAAATCTGTGCACTGTAAATATCAATGTATTTTTTCATATGCAATCAAACAGAGTTGTTGGTGGGACACATGACTGTAAAATGGCAGGGCAGAGGGTCCAGCAGCCGAGAATCACACCCCTTTCCCTCAGTAAAGATAAGTGCCAATGTTTTATATGTGTCATGTCCTGTTGCACCAGGCTGTTAAAGAGAATGGGACACAACATTTGGATTGTTTTTTTTATGTAATAAAACTACTTAAAGTCACAGTGTTTGGCAAAAAAATGTTTTTGTGTGTGTATTTGACAACTTGAGATTGACACTCAACAACTATAGCTGCAAGAGTAGAGGGAAAGATGATTAAAATTAAAACCGAACAGTATTTATGGGTGGATTATTCTGGAAGGAGAAAATCAAATATGTCCAAGGTTTTCTCAGTTAAATCATCAAAAATTATTTAAATGATCAAATAATGGAAAACCTGCTGTGAGGGCACACATACAAACAACCTTCATGAGTGAATTTAAGCAAAATAATGTAAATTCTAAAAATGAGAGGAGGCAGAAAGGTGACAGAAAAGACTGACCTGCTGTGTCTAAGCATCATCTACCCTGACACTTGCCTCAGACTCCATCCGTGCTTGCCTGACGGTCTCTTTCCACTCATTGTTTGCATCTGCCAGAGCTACCCCTCTTTACGCAACCTCTTAGCTAGACTGTAGAGCACGGGGTTACAAGTCAGCAAGGTAACTGCATTAACCCGAAATGACTGATGCGAAAAACAAGTTTTTCACTGACGCTGGAATATTTTAGCCCGATTCCATTTTTTTCACACCCTGCCTCTCAAAAGTTAGACGTTGTGCACAGGGAGATGTGAAAGACCAGTTATCTCTGACACACACCAGTTTCAAATAGTCCAGTGCACAGGCACACACGAATGAACTGAATTTAAATTATACAAAACATGTGACCAGCAAATGAGTTCTCCAGAGCTGCCAGGTCTTGCTATCAATGTGAGGGTGCTGGTTGTCAGGAATAGCAAGGACCATACAGAATATTATGCGTCTTTTTTGTAAACCAGGATAATGATGACTCAAGCTGCTCTTCTGGGTGGGTTGCTGTGTGTAGGTAGCACTAATCAGGGATTATGATGTTTGGGGAAAGGGAAAAAAAAAAAAAAAAGGCCTCAAGTCCGACAGCAAAACGTAGCCAGCAGCGAAACAAACAAAAACATGCTAATGATAGCATGATAACACTAGCGTACCTGCTGCCTATTGTGACTGAGCCCACCATAGAGATAGCCGCTGTGCACACAAACAACACAGATATACTGTACAGAGCGAGACAACAGTGTGCTCCCTTGCCATAATGATCTGGGGTGCAACGACTTCAAAGACTGCTGGAGCTGGCTGAACTGGTGAAATGATTATGTCTCCCACTATCCTTTCATGTGGGCTTTGTCAGTCCAGCCACACAGCAGCTCAAGCCACAAACAGAGTTGTTGCTGCTATTAGTTACGAGGAATAAGGAACAGTAAAGCCACAGAATATCTGGACATGATGTAAGTGCACTGCGTGAAGACGGATCAGGGGATAGGACTTACTGTCATGGTGGGTGTTTGGGGATTGATGACTTCAAAGGACATCTATTCTCTTCCTTAAGCTGACTTATAAAATGTATTCCTTACAATGGCCACAGCTGCTCAAGTCCAACCAGTATTTTCAGGAAATGACATGTAGACGTCACCCTTGAAAATATTGGCTGTCATTTGTCAATCCATCTTGGAAACAGCACATATTCAGGCAATAGGAGAGACATATGAACCTTTCTACATCTGACTGATTAATCTGTTGCACATCATTTAAATGAGCACTGATTTGATAACAGGCTGATGAATTGATTCATCCGTGGAAACAGGGACATGGTGCACCAGTCCCTTATTTACAGACAACAGGCCCAATGTGTGTTTGGCAACTCTTGGCCTATTTCCTATTGCCTATATCATCAGCTCTCTTTTATAAAGGTGCTCCAAGTACTCCCATAACATCTGTATGTGTTTCCATATTTGAAGAATGTATTCAATGCAGAGAAGTGCTGTCTTCCCACAGCTATGACATAAAACCTATATGTGCAAATATATGTGTATGTGTAAAGATATATAAATCTGCATAAAAATCCCTGAAATTAGTGTCAATGTTACCCATGGTAAGGTGTGAATAATGCGATTGGTAACTTCTTAGTGTCAAAGGAACATAATCAAAACTTCATATCATCAGGGATTTTCTATTCAGAAAACTAAATACACAAATATTGACAAATGTCATCAAAAAAATAAAGCCTAAAGGGGATGCAGTATGAAAATTCAGTGACATCTTTGGAAAACCTTGACCATTTTAATACTACCATGTGCTCTGCCTGGCAATAACAGTTAACACAGTCTGGGAGCAGCATAGCAGGAACTTGTGGGCATCACAAGAAGGGTGAAGTATGCCCCTGGGCTGGCCAGCCTTATTTTCAAAGCTGTGACAGGGTCAGGTCTCTGCTGAGGGTTATCGTCTTAATTATGCATGGCCCATCTGGTAGACAAGGCTCTGGTGGAGGTGGGCAGCTGCACCAGACAGTAGCTGATAGAAGAATGACATGATGAATAACATCGATTCCCAGTGCCTGTTCTCTGTAACTTAAATAGAGTGATGCCAATATCTAATATATCCAGTGACTTGTCACTTAGGTTAAAAAGACTGACAGTGTAAAGCAACACTGGCAATTACGAAATAATTCGTAGAAAGTCAACCCTACACAGCACACTACAAAATATATGGCCAATTGTTGGGTTCAAAATGTAGAACTTGTCCCTGACAGAACATTGATATTGTGGGAATTTGCAAATTACTTCCAGATTATGCGAAGTTACGGGATTTTTTCAAGACAAGCATGACAGCATGCAGCCGCTGCAGATTAAAATCATTTCCCTGAATTGAAGGCTCTACATAGCTACATAAAATGTTATAAAGGCAGCACCCACACTGCTGGAATTCTTTGTCTGTAAGTGCATGACAAAGGGTGATGTTGATTGGGCTGTAGATTTCGAGGTTTGAAATAACTGGGGTGGAGAGAGAGTAAATCATGCAAAAACATTTTTAAACAGTTAGACACGAACCAAAACACACACACACACACGCACAAAGACAGCAGAGACAAAGTGAGGCTGAGAATTTTTCTCTTGTCAGAGGATTTAGCTGCCATTGTCTGCTACCAGAGACAGTACTCTGCATTTTAATCAAGGGTGCAGTTTTGAATCCAGTGTCCCTATGATGTGATAACAATTGGATTTTTCGCTTCTACTGTGTCAGGCTTGGCGATGCGTCATCATGCACCATCATATTCGCCATAGTTACTGGGATCTAGTTATCTGCGCATTGTGCCTGTGGTCAATTTAAGTATGTCATGATACGGATCAGCCTGTAGGAGGGTAGATAATGTTAGCCTGCACGGGTTTGTTTAAATACTAATGACTTATCTAGGATGTAACTTCAGGCAGAAGAGCTAAACAAGGTGGTCAAGGCTGAAAATATCTTATATTCTGACTGACATTTATAATAGGAACTGCTGAATGCATGTGTAATGTGTACTGTACAGTACATAACAAGAGAAAAGTGTTTTTCTGGGGGTGTGTGGTTGACAGCTATAATAAAATATATATACCTATTTAGTTTGGTGAACTGTACTGAAACACAGGAAGAGCAACCATAGAAACAGTGAAAGATGAGCGCTTAAAGGGATATTCCGGTGTAAATTTAATCCACATTCTAACACACCGTGACACCGAGTAAGACCCCCCCCTTGAGAGATAAAGTTTTCAGAGTGCCAGCTTTATCTAGCTTTAGCATCCTCAGAAATGACCGCACAACAACAATACACTGCAGTAAATGGATCCAACTTTAAATAATGCTCAGAAGAGCACCAGACTTCAGCAACAGTACAAATAGGGTCTCAGCACATAGTCCGGGGCATCTAACCTCCGCTAGCTTATCTTGATTTCTATTGCGAAGCTAAAAACAGATTCTCAACTCTCCTCCATCAGCTTCCAGGTCGGAGAAGTCCTGACACGACGATTACCGAGTGCGATTAGAAATGCTCATTTTTGTTCTTTTCCCTGTCCGCTCTCTATAATAACTGTTATAAACAGGTACGTAAGACACATAAGAACTTTGATTGCATTTCCCTGGAGTCATAATCATACATTTTCATCCTTGAGCCGCAGAACTCTACTGCACTTGGTAATCGACTCCTCAGAACTTCCCGTCAACAGGAAGCTGCTGCAGAAGAGTGGTAAATTTTGTTAGCTTTTCAGTAGAAATCCAGCAAAGTTAGTGGAGTTTTAATGCCCCGGATTATGTGCTGAGACTATTTGTACTGTTGCTTAAGTTTGGTGCAGTTCTGAGCATTATTTGTGGCTTTTTGATGGCAGTTTCTTGTTGGAGCTGTATACTGCAATGTATTGTTATCGTGGATTGTTATAACACTGACTACTTTGTGAAAAAAATGTCAGCAATACATTTTTAATTATTAACGTCTTGTTTCAGTTACTTGGAGAAACATCCATTGTCAGCCTATTGCATGTCCACCCCTTTTTCTTTCCATTCAAATTGTCATATTACTCCATAGTTTGTCAGCTAGTCCTTGTGTATGTTTGTACATCACACATTTTTCATCAAATATGTCATTTGCTCCATATGTAAACAAACACTAGCTGCCAACAAGGCTGACACACTCACCCCTGAAATACCCTGAAGGCATTGCAATGCAATGTACACTCCAACACCCAAATCCAGCTTGCCAGTAAAACACCAAATGGAGGGAAAAGGTCTGCTGTGATATGTAAATGTAAAGCTAAAAAGACGAAACATCCCCCTAAACTTCTTTTGCACTGCAGCACAGTGCCTCAGTGACTGGAGTCAGGATGTCCTCTCCTTATTCAGGGAGCCTAGTTTCATCATACACCAACAGAGATGAATATTACGTTACTACAGGAATGATCCTTTCATTGCCCTTGACCAAGGCACTGGCCTAAAAACTGGTGCTGGACAGCATGTGGGGATTAATAAAGTACAACTTTAACAACCCCCTTAGTTCATTATAAAAAGGTGTTATGGGGATTCCCTTAGCGAACACAAAGGACAACCCTCTTTAGTATTGAATTCTGCAAGGTATTCGTGCAAAGCCCTGAGATACAGAGAAAGATAGTGAGGAAGTGACCAGTATACAGGTGTTCTACATCTGCAATAGACCTAAAATAACTTCAGGAATGAATCATTCACAGACTCTAAAAGCTTGACAGCTACCGTGTTATGGCACAGTCTTTGTGCCATCCTGTTACTGTGTACAGACATGACAAATTGATCCGTGGGACAACAACATTAGATACTACCGACGCTGAATGCCGCCCACAGGCCATAATTAGCTGTGCAGTAACATAGCATATTACATATCATTTTGCTTTCCACTAGCTGAATTTTTCTTTCAAGAGAATGATTTTGCCTGTGTAAAAGTTGAATCTATAATGAGAATGCAGTATGAGGATATGAGGACTAGATACTGTAAAGAAATCAGCACACTGGAATGTTATGCATCAAGTATTACACACATTTTAGCACAAGCACATACTTCAATGTCCGATTACAGTATTTAATCATGAAACGGATGCCAAGTTAACCTGAATAAAAAATAAATAAATAATAAATGTAACTACTGAATTCACCTCAGAGTCCCAATATGAGGCTTGTTGCTGCCTGTGACAAAGCAAAGCCTGGTATTAAAGGATAATGCCTCCATTATTTAACATTTTCCATTATTATCAACAGTTCCCCTCAAGAGACACAAAAAAACAGAAGTTAATTTATCCTACAAAAAAAATTGCCTGTGTAGCTAGAGCCTGATATAGCATCTCCCTCTGTGCCACCGACCTCATCCAAAACCCATTAAAAACACATGAACAAGCCATACTGCTACACCGGGTGACATATTTCTTGAGATCAACACAAGTTTATTCTGAAACAGCTCTCGGAGTAGCTCTTTCGTCGAGCAGACGCCACGCTTAGGGCACACAGATCTGTGTTTACACGGCTTTGCCAGTTTGATGAGCTGGGAGGAATAACACCTTACTGGCACAGA
Organism: Acanthopagrus latus; assembly: GCF_904848185.1. Classification (NCBI taxonomy): domain Eukaryota; kingdom Metazoa; phylum Chordata; class Actinopteri; order Spariformes; family Sparidae; genus Acanthopagrus; species Acanthopagrus latus. The sequence goes on from NC_051039.1 coordinate 13,629,947, forward strand.
AGAGTACAGTACACCTCGGGCTTTGGAAAAAAAAAAAATAATAAAAAAATGTCTGAGGAGGTTTATCACGTGTTTGTTTCTGAAGAGAGAACAAGGCATTCAGTAGTTTCTCATAATATTTGTAGAAGGACCTGATCTTTAAATATTGTATACACAATTGCATGAGTGTAGAAGTGAGAATATACACATCCTTTGTGACACACTGAGATGAAAAAATATGGAATTAAAATGAAGTGGTGCTTTCTATCAAATCGTCAAGCCTAGTTTTGATTTTTAACTTCTATTTAACTTCCCTTATGAGCTCACATTCAAGGCAATTCTAGGTAACCTTAATAAATGTTACAAACAGTGACTTACAAAAGACATTTTAACTGCAGACCTCCATTCTTGTCAAAGTAGGACAATCACTATTACTAATATCATTAATGGGGGTTCTATCTTATTCAAGTGTCCCAGTAGGTCACGACAATGAGGGACGATGCTCTAGTACATGCAACAGCGGGACACTAAAATTGTGGCAGCTAAATTGAATTCAGCCATCATTGATTTTATTATTTGTACCTGTGCTTTGTAACTATGTAAAATGCCTTCCATGAAAAAGGCTTATGATATGACATAATGGCATCATAAATGGTAGGTCTCATACATCATCTGGTATCTCAATGTGTAAAATGTGACTACCATTTTGAATAATGGAAGATTCCATGGAAGTGCACTATGTTTATTGTTCAATATTAGATCTCTCTCTCACTAACATGAGAATACAATCATTCAGAATCTGTAAATATTCTGAGATAATAGGATTTTCAATGTTTATTAATCGGTCACAATGCCGCTGGTGATCAGGATCTGGTGGGTTGCTTTGTAAATTGAGAGGTTCAGCAACTCAAAAATGCCGTTGTAGCACTGACACTGTAATGATACTTTAATTTTCATTGCTGCATGACATCTACCAATTTCTCAAACCAAGAGTAAACAAAAACAAGTGATATGGGATTCTAATTCATTATTCAAGATACGACACAGTTACCACTTACCATTTTCTTTTGTTTGGCTACTGAGCTGTTATACAGTATTTTGTACTGTAAACTGTTGTGATACAGATTTTTTGTCTTTGCTTTAGATGACTTTGAATTATGAGATGATAAATGTGCCATTAAGCTCACTCCAAAGTCAAAAGACATATTTGGGATACCTGGGTCACCCCCAACAGCGAATGTAATGGATGTCAGCATCATCATGTTTTTCAGACATAGTGTAAGTAATTATTACAATCACAGTGGGACATCAGTAGAGAAGAAATAGAGCTCTAATGTTTGCCACCACCTGTGGCACCATCACTAAATGAAGAGCAAAGACATTCATGATATCAACATTTACAACAGACCAAACATAAACAACATTAATACAGGGAAATATTGCTTCTACTAAACAGTTTTAGACGTCAGGCAAAATTGGAATTTTTTTGTGCTATTTCTGTTAATTGAAAATGTGTTGATGAGTAGTGTGCAAAATTACTGTCTGAATAAAAAAAATGAACACTGTACAATGGACACTGAAGTAAATAATCAGTGTGGGTGCATTGTGATAACATTTTATTTGTGTAACACATTTTATATAATTTTACTTCAAGGTTTTAGATGTAGAACTTAATGCCTGTATGTGACTGCTTGAAAGACCGGTCACATCACGAAAGAGAAGCAAAAAGAGTGAGGGGGTCCAGTAGTACTCTTAGACATAGTGTTCCTCTCCCTCTTTCTAGACCCGATTTTCTAGACCCAATTCTGTGTTTCTTATATATTTTTTTTGATTTATTTGAACTCTTCAACTGTTCAAGTCTCTTCAAGTATTCAGATGCTAATAGATGGCGATTTAACATCCAGCCACTTTCAAACGATGTGTTTTAATGAAACTATGGGCATTATTGTATACAGATATTTATCTCTATCACCTGCTCTCTACAGTAATTGAGCCCTGTGGTCTGTACCTTGCATGGCAGTGTAGACACTAGGGGTAAAGGCACAAGTAATTTGCAGTCCAAATTTACATGTGTTTCAGCCTTTTGCATCAGAGACTCCTCTGTTCCCAGTATTCTGCTCTGCTTCATCCCAACATAAGAGAGGCCAGTGGACACATGAAGGATGTAGAGGGTTGTTTGGCTCTGGATGAGGCAATAGGCCAGAGTAGTCAGGGCTATCAAAAGTGGGGGCATGCTGCTCGAGCGAGCTGGGTTTTGAAAATAGGCTTGGTGGCTCCCAGTGGGATTTCTGCGTCATCTGACAGCAGAACAAAGTTCCTTTGGCAGACGGAGCCTAGGCGCTGTTAAATGTGGCCTCTGAAGCCAAAAACATAAGAACCAGAACACAAATGCACCAAGTGAAAATGTTAAAAAATGTAATTGAATTAAATACTGTATATGGAAAACCCACACACATCAACATGGCAAATCTGGGTAAAAAACTGGCCGTGGCATGTAGCCTTTAAATTCTACCAGCCGTGGTGGCAGGTGCATAAATCTGATCCCGTTTCTGTATAAAAGCATGTCCAACACAGAGAGTCTGACTGCTCTGTGTTGTGACATGGCAAAATCACTGTCTCCTTCATGCTCGCTCTCAACAGGGAACACCTCGCATTGGACATAGCTGGAAGCAATTTAGGACCATATTAATTCTGTCATTCACACACACTCACACGCATGCACACACGCACACATGCATGCTCACACACACACACACAAACAAACACAGACACCCTTTTTTCTAGTTTCGTCTCCCAATATAGAATCCCTAACACAAAACCTGTTTGTTGCTAGCTCCTTAACTATATATTTTTGTTAAAAAAAAAAAAAAACAAAAACAAAAAAACAAAAAAACTAATACAATTTAATTGATAATGAATTAACAATTCATAACCATTATTATAAAAAGTCATTAATGTAAGGTCAAATGACATAGACAGTAAACAATTTTCCAAAGTTAGCTGTTGTATTTAAAGGTCAGAAGGAGTGAGAAGTGCATGGTTTATTGACCTCAGTTATCACTCTGTTATACTATGATTCTGTTGGTTTCAGCATACTTCAACTTCTCATACAAACAATGGTTTGCAGCTGGCAATGAAAACTAGAACCACCAATAAGCCTAACCCCCAAATTCCATCCATTCATCCATCTATCCATCCATTTCATACACAGGTTACTCAAACTCAGTCCTGGCTGCAGTGTCATAATTTTTGATATATAGTAAATTCTCTATATTTTCTCTAACCCGATAACACTAAAGATATGTCTGTTTGGCATTTTATTTGCATGCATTTGTCTATTTGGCAATGTGCTTTGACTGAATAATACGTATCTGAACAGCCAACAATGATCCTGTAACACAGGCAGACTTAATTAGTACATTTTGCTCCTTAGCCTTACTTTAAAATTGTCTTCAGTGCCAAACTTGGATGTTTGATTATTTCATATGCACTGTGGTAATCAATATGCATATGCCACAGAGAATAGTGCAACAAATAAGAAAGGTGAAGGAGAAGGACAACATGTTCACAGCATCAGAGTTCAACCAAGGAGTGACAACTGTGGTATGGAAAGGAGCATTCCTCAAAGCACCAGCTGTTAATCACACCATGAACTAATAACCAGAGCAAGATGTTTCAGTGGACACATGATCACTGAAACTGGGCAATAAAAAGGGTCCACCATACAGAATTTTGATTGATACTTAATATTATAGAGTGTAATGGAGATTTAGAATGCCTTTGTGATTTAGAAGATGTGGCAAATGCTAATAAAATACAGAAAGCACAGGAAGTAATCACATTGCATGAATACGATGTACTCCATGTGGAGGCCAGTCACCACTGAAATGTTACGCAATTGAGAAGGTTAAAGTCTCACCTTGAAATGGCAGTGTATTTTACCCAACCAACACTTTGGGTAAAAACATAGTATCTTATAAGATGAAGAGATCTTGGATATGAACGATGGCATCAAATAAACAGGGGTAGGGTGTTGGAAAAACAGCACATATGTTTTTGGCTTGGAGAAAAACATTACTGTGCAGACAATTTAACATCATGTGGCTTCCAAAAGCCACCCCAGATGTACTGACATATGGTTTATTCCCTACCAATGGTTATACACAGTCTCTTTACCCATTTTGGCCTTTTATATTGAAGCCAAGGATGGCCATGCTTGCAATTATTTTGTAATGATGCAATCTCGACATCACACGTTCATTATTCCATTATATCATCAAACCATTGTCAAAGGAAACCAAAATGTTGCTCCTTGTTACTTAAAAAAGAGTCAGACATCTGGAGTACCAGGTCATAATGCAATGATGATGTCTTAGGAACTGTAGCAACTTGTTAAAGCTGAAAATGCTAGATCCTCATGTTCACATCACCATAGACAAAACATCAGAGCTTTTTCTGGGCTTGCTCGATAAATCCTCTCTCTATACATCAACCCGCACTTTCCCTCACCCTGAAAGCCATAAAAAATGGGCAAGTCATGAGGATGGTCCTGTATAGATTTCTCTGTTGAAGAACTTGACTGTGCTTACTGAAGCAAACTTTGTATCACATAAAAACATGCTTCAAGGAGTCGTAACCCATTGCAACTGCCATGTTCCCCTGTCACATGCTCCAGTGAAAATTAAGACATTGTTTTTACTGTTTTGTTTACCCATCTTTGAAGATGAAGACTGGTGGATCTATTTTGTGTGATTTGAGGAAAACCCAGGAAGCAATCTAACAGAAACCTTCATCGGGTTACTGTGCTCACAATTAGAAATATACAAGATAAGATTGTGATGGTAATAAATATAAAAATGCCCACAACTATCACAGTTGATCTTCGATTACATTTATTCTGCCCCTTAGTTCATCCTCAGTAGCTGATTATATAATGAGCTTATGTAATTTAAAGTACAAATGAACACAGAAAGTAAGCACCAAAACTACAACAAATAAGCTCAGTGTTACCTGTGGCCCTTTCAAACTGAGAGAAACCTCCATCTACTGGAGGTCGCACTCAATTGCAGATGCAAAATCATCTCTTGCTGCTTCCTCACCACACCACTGACAGCCACTCCTTGGTATAAGTGTCTGCACAGACCCCCACCACAATCCTTTCCAGCTGCCCATCAACATTATCTCTGCAGCGGGCCAATTAGTCATCATCTGCCTTGTTTTGTTGGGCTCACACAGTCAGACGTCCTCTGATTCAATAAATGATTTAAATAATGGGCCTGTAATCATAGATGCTGATAATTTTGAGTCTTATTTGATCCCTCAAATCAATTCAGCGTCCCAACAATACACCATCACCGCTAACCATTTTATTAGAAAAACTATGCAAGACTATCAGATACACGGTTCACTTAATAAGCTAGGGAAATAAATGCCTCATAGTTTTTAAAGCCAATTAAATTGTCCATGGTGGTTATACACAAAACAAAATATTTAATGAAAGCTATGGTTTGATGGAAAGCCAGTGAGGGACTGTGTTTTGTTATTGCAAAGTCATTGATTTGAGTCTTCTTCAAATGTAATACTTAAGTGTTAATGACTACTCACTAAGTGCAAAATAGCAGGCAGTGCAGCACCACTAGTTGGGAAATAAAAATAGGGGCATTCTGGATGATTGGCCATCGATCATTACCGCCAATATTTGTTCTAAATAGTTTGAGCAGTGGTCTCAAGGACCTGTCGATCAGAAGAGTCTTTCAGATAAACGAAGGGGACAGCTTGACAATGCATTGCTAAAATGCCTTTGCATACTGCAGGGCTCAAAGCAGCGTCCTATCATACCCCTATCAGGTTAGAGTTTAGAAAATGTGCTTGGGACAGGCAAGACTGGCGCTTTGCAAATGTCATACTGAACAACAAACTACTACTACCTATGCTGACTATAATAGTGTTTGTCTTCCCATGATCAAAATTACTGTAACTGTTTATTTCCCCATTTCAATGGTGGTTATATGGCACCAATTACAAACAGAGAAGCCAATAAAGTAAATAAATGTCATCAGTCGCTATCAGCTGATACTGATTCCAGCAATCGTGATTGTGAGCATGAAAAAAACAGACATCAACACCTTATTTTTTAAGAATCCTCATGCTTAAGCTGTCAATAGACACAAATAGTCAGAATGTAAGATATGAGGTACTCTTAAAATCGAAAGGGATGAGTTATTAGTCAGAAAATGATACTCTCTCAAATGCATCAAACAGAACCCCCAGAACCCCCCAGATACCTGGCAGTAATAAAAGAACAGCTCATCCATCTAGTTTACAGAAACCACAACTACTTGCTGAAGGCAACACAGATCCTGGATAATTTAGGTGAAATCTTGATTTATTAGTGTGATATGAAAGATTGAAAAATACAGACTAAACTTTAAGTCTGTGATTTATACAAAAAGAAAACAACGAAGGTTACTGAAGGTTATTCATTGAAAAAATCCATATCCTTATCAACCATAAACCGACCCAAACACACACTTTAACTCACACTTGTGCTGACCTTAACTCTGAAGCTGAGAGCCAAAGCTCTTAAAGTCTTAAAACTGATGGTCTGGATACTCTCATCTCCTGTTCGCTGTGTCAAGTCATTATAGTGCACCAAGTCATTAGCTGATGGTGTAGTCATCCATTACAGCTAAGAGGGAATATAGCAAAGGCAAGGCAGAGATGATTCCAACTTCAAAATGTCCAGATCATGTGAAGGACATTTTTTCTTCTTTTTCCTCTGTACTCAATATATCTGTGCTGCTGTCAAATGTTCACTGAGCTCTTCAATGGTCATGATTAAATTTAAAAAGTGGATCAGAACTGAAGAGGTTTGTGCATAGGGGAGCTAACTGAATCAAAAGATCGGGGCAGCATTTGTTCAGACTTTCGACTGGCATCTAATGAGGTTTAACACTGTTGTATTATTGTATCTTTCTCCACCAACTTTTTTTGGTCTGAGTGATGAATGAGTTCTCCAGATAAAAATAAAAAGGGGAAAAAAAGATCTCGAAGATCAAATAAAAAATTGGGAGCTAAAAACTAAACTAAACATACATTTGTAGAAATGAACTGATTTTAAAATGTTGTTTCAATCAAATTAATAACAGAGAAACAACTGGCAATTCTTCACTTGTAACACTGATGTTAAGAACCACTTATGAGTATTGTGACAGTGGATGCAGCATCTAAGGTGAAGTTGTCGAGTGTCAGACAGGGTCAGAACAAAGTACAGGCCTTTTAGGTAATTGTGGTTCATTGGTATAATTATTGTAATCAACCAGAGACCCAACTCCCACCCTATTTTCAAGCTTAACTACGTATGGTCCCTTGATGCAGCCAGATAATGCACTGTCATTTATCCGTCTTTCTACAAAGCCTGTAAATGCTTAAGATTTCATAACCATTATAGGATCTGCCTCATATTGAGAGTAAGAGCACAGAGTACTACTTCTGTGACAAAGAGGCATGCTCTACCTTTTTTTAATTCATTGTGTAGAACTACTGATTTTGCAAATGAAAAAATACGATTAAGAATAGTATTCAGTATTGATGAGATGAAAATTAAACAATATTTGTTAAACAATCTCATTTCATCTCATCATCTCATCTCATCTCATGAAACAAAGTAGCTTTGGACATTCACGGTAACATTTCTGATGTGTTGCATACAAAAGCCTTTGGCAATATATTGGCATGGGTGAACCCAATCTGGATTACTTGCTTATGTCATCCAGAGAGATATATTGAATGCACATGTATTCAATGACTAGAAAATCATCAACAACAAAAATCTACACCAAATCTTAGCCTCTGATCCATTCTTTCATTATCCCTCAGCATCTCTCTCCAACCATAGATATGGCTTGCATAACAGACAGAAGCTTAAAAGTTGGTAGTGTCACAATCAGAAAGGTCTGTAGAGTTGCTACAGTAATGGGTTGTACTACTGGATGGGGACACTTTGGGTTTGATAAAATGTACTTGAAACCATCTAATCCACTATCCTGTTCCCTGCAACACTGAAGCTACTGAACACTGAAACTCTCCCAAATTAGCTCTTACTGTAATCTTATATTCAGATCTGACAGAAGAGTGGAGACTAGCTAAGACATGGTTAATGAATACAGTGAAATGAAGTCATCTGTGGAAGGCCCTTTCACATTCTACCAGCCTCAACACTAACAGCAACATTAAAGTGACTGACCACCAAATCAAGACACATCAACAGGCACACTGACAGGCTAAAAATCTGCAGAAACATGCTGCAATTCACCTGTTTTTTGTTTTTTTTTTCCTTCAATTAGTTTAGACCTACAAGACCCCAGTTCCCAACCCTTAGGATATTTTATTGAACTTTGTCATTAAAAGCTTCTTCAAGTATCGCTGCTCTCAAAATGTTTGTCATTATCACATCTAGTTAATAGGCAAGGCAAGGTTTTCTGCCAGCAGCAATTTAAATAAAAGATCTAACAAAATGTTAACTTTTACCTGTCAAGAATAAAATCAACTGCCTAACTTCATGGCACAGAGAAGCGGCTGGTGTTACTTTTTTTGTAATAAGGATGTATTAAAAAAATATACATTTTTGTTTCCATTCTTTCTTAACTCAGTTTAAAAACAATGATAAAAAAAAAAACAGCCATGATATCAAAGATGTGGCATCTCTCAGTAAAAAATTTAATGAAATCAGAAAGGGGAAAAGGTCAGATGGTTAGCAACTTGGCTGATATGAGGAATGTAAGGCCTTGTCACAGCTCATTGTCTTTGCAAATTAATGGGAGAAAAATGACGAGGCTAGGAGCGATTCCAGAGACATACAAAGCAATGCAAGAGTGGACCTTCAGAGAAGAATATTTATGTTATAGCTTTATGCTAATATTATGTGGCAAGCAATTACATCTGTATTCAGAATGGAGAGCCTTGCCATAATAGACAATGACATATAAGGCATGGATACAGGAAGTGTGATCAAATGAAGACTGTCATACCCTTGACTCACTATATTGTAACCCTTTTTGTGAGCAAGACTAAACATTGATTATAAAAGGCCAAGTTTGTCTACTTACACAAAGTCATATTCGAATTCATTAAGCAGATATGACGATGAGTATATTTAAATTATATCACCGTTGCTGAAATTAATTACCTCTGTGTGATGTGTGGATTTAGTTTGTGATTTTGAGAGAGAATATGGTGAATTTTAATTGAGTCGTTTCTTCTTTGTTGTTCTTCCATATGTGGACTCCCTTAACATGCATAAAAAGAGCCCTCTGCTTTAGGGGTGGAACTAATACAGGACACCATTTTTGGATGGTGTCCCATTGGATAAATGTTATTTTGCAACTCTGAAATCAGAAAACTGCTTTCTCACAGCAACGTCAAAAGAGGCAGACATTATATGGCCCAATTTATTACAGTCAGAGAAGGAGAGACAGAGAGAGACAGAGAGAGAGAGAGAGAGCGAGAGAGAGAGAGAGGGAGGGGGAAAGAGAGAGAGAGAGAGGGGGGGGGGTTTCATTAAAGCTCCCGGTATAAGCCCAGCCCATTCTGAATATGTAAATGTCTCAGGCACAGAGAAAAACACAGCAAGAGAAAAGCAAGGAGAGAAGAGGGGAGAGAGAGCAAGAGGAGGGGAGCAGCATGAAAAAGTGAGTGAGCGATCAAGGGAAAGAGAGCAAGAGAGTGAGGGAAAGAGAGCAAGCACTCTGAATTGTGAGTGGCTTACGACACTCAGTGAACAGAAGGTGCTTCTGCATGCGCTGTCAGTGTACTGCTCTGCTGCAAGGGATTGCGCGCTCCTTCGCTTCCCACATTTACCGCCCCTGCCTGCCGACCAGCACCAGCCTTCAGCAGCCTCTTCCAGCTGGCTGAGAAAACACCCGGAGAGCAAGGGAGAGAACGAAAAACTGCGAGCCACAGGGGATGCGAGCGGCTTCTTTAACCGGGATGAGCCATTGAGATGACAAGGAATACTGTTACATAAGAAAACAGTGAACAGGGTTCACCTCTTTAAATCCGTCTCTTTTTTTTTTTCTTCCTTGCATCCGTCACTGAAAGCATGATTACCCGCCTGAATGGATTTAAACCTTACAAGTCAGTGATTGCTTCCAGAGATGGACGATAATATGTGTTGACAGATCTGCTGAAACTTAAGCAGAAAAGGGGTGGAGAAAAGAGCCGGACAGATATTTACAAAGCTTTTTTTCTTGGTCGTTTTTTTTTTCCTTTCACTGGTTGTCTCTTCTCCCCTCTGATCATTGCAGCAGAGGACTGCGGAGGAGCAAAAGAGACAGAGCTCATGCATGCAGACAGGGGAACTTGCACTTCCTACCATCTCGCTGAAAGCTACTTGGATTCCTTCTCTTTCTGGCTCTTTCACTTGAGGAGAACTAAGACATTGTAAGCCTGCCAAGGATCTGGTGTCCACTGAAAGGGGAGAAGGGAGGGGGCGAGAATTTGTATCACAGTGGGGTCTTTTTTAGATTCGCACATAATTAGTGTTGAGGTACAAAGCGAGATGCTGAATGGAGATTGTCAGCTTTTGGATAGGGGTGAGTAGGAATCTTTTCAAATAAGATTGATCAATGAGGATGATTTTATTTTTTTTCATCCCCTCTACTCTCCACCCACTGCTTGATATCTAACATAAGCAAAGCGACTTGCCCTTTCATCCTTTGAATTTTTCGACAAGGACTCGCTGGGTTGACAAAATAAAATAAATATAATTACGGTCCATAGATTAAACGCAGAAACCGAATGAAACAGGTTATGAAATTAATTAACTATGATGTGATCAATATGATGTGATAGGTGCAAAAATAATATCCAGAGTGGTTCAATGGACATTTTCTCAGTGGCATCCCTGGATATTTATGCTAATGGATTTCCTTCTAATTGGACTGTATTTAAAGTGGCCACTGAAGAAGCCCCCTGGGTTGATACTGTGTTTATTGGGCATTTTTCTGAGAACGGTTCCCTTGGTGGAGGGGGTTTGTCCAAGGCTGTGCCGCTGCGACAGCAAGCTGCTGTACTGCGAGGGGCTCAACCTCACAGACATTCCCCGCAATCTGAGCAGTGCCATGGGCCTGTCCATGAGAGAGAACAACTTGACCGAGCTGCGTGAAGGCCAACTGGCTGGTCTGTCACAGCTCACCTGGCTCTACCTAGATCACAACAACATTGACATTGTGGAGGAGGGTGCATTTGACAGGCTAAGACGGGTCAAGGAGTTGGACCTCAGCAGCAACCGGATTGAGATTCTGCCAAATGGCACCTTTAGGCCCCTCCCAAACCTGCGTATCCTGGACCTCTCATACAACAGGCTGCAGGCACTAGAGCCTGACCTGTTCCACGGCCTTAGAAAGCTCACCAATTTGCATTTGCGCTACAATGCTCTAAAATTTGTGCCAGTGCGGATTTTTCAAGACTGCCGAAGCATGCAGTTTCTGGACTTGGGATACAACCAACTGCAGAGCCTGGCACGAAACTCCTTCGCAGGCCTCTTCAAGTTGACCGAGTTGCATCTTGAGCACAATGAACTAGTTAAGGTCAACCTAGCCCACTTCCCTCGCCTCATCTCTTTACGTACTCTGTACATGCACAACAATCGTGCCACTATTGTTGTTAATACACTGGAATGGACATGGCATTTTTTAGAGAAGATTGACCTGTCAGCCAATGAAATCGAGTACATTGAGCCACATGTTTTTGAGAGTGCACCCAACCTAAAGGTGCTAATGCTAGACTCCAATCGGTTGACATCTTTGGACCAGCACATCCTGGACTCTTGGTCATCTCTGGACAGCATTACCCTGGCAGGGAATGACTGGGAGTGCAGTCGCAATGTGTGTGCCTTGGCCTCTTGGCTGAGTGCCTTCCGAGGCCAGCGTGACAATTCCCTGCTGTGTTCAAGCCCCGACACCGCACAGGGCGAGGATGTCTTGGATGCTGTCTATGCTTTTCAGCTATGTGAGGATCCCCCAATGGATGTGACTACAGCAGGCCTGTATGCCTCTACAAGGGATCTGGCCCAGGGAGGCTCTGTTTTCCTGGGCCCATTTACTCCCAACCCTTATGAGGGTGAGGGTGGTGAGGTAGTCACCAGTTCTTTCACTGTCACAGTGGGCCATGATGACCTGGAGAGCACCATGCAGATCCACAAGGTGGTGACTGGTACCATGGCACTCATCTTTTCCTTTCTCATCATTGTGCTCATGCTGTATGTGGCATGGAAGTGCTTTCCAGCCGGAATAAGACAGCTGAGGCAGTGCTTCAGCAGTCAGCGCCGTAAGCAGAAGCAAAAGCAAAGCATGCAGCAGATGGCTGCGATTTCGACACCGGAGTACTATGTTGACTATAAACCTAACCACATTGAGGGAGCTCTGGTAATCATCAATGAATATGGCTCATGCACTTGCCAACAGCAACCTTCTCGGGAATGTGAGGTGTGACCCTGCTTTGTGAGTACGTCTTTACCTGTGATTATCTGGATATACAGTAAATCCCCTTTTTTGGATACACTTGGGCGGGCAATATTGCGGGACATAAGGAATAAAGGGATCTTTTGGACACTTTTTACACAGCATCTCACTGTGACCTGGAAGGAGTGTGCTTTATGTGGCTGACTTTTTCGTGGTGGATTTACTGCTACTGCTATCTACTGCTGATTTGAGGCCACAGGGCATAATGAGCCCCTGACTCTTGGACCTGTTGATGTTCTACAGAAACACAGAGAGGAATACATTGTGGGCACAGAGGCTTTTCTCTCATGTGTGGATATTTGAGCTTTAATGTGTCTTTCTACTTCAGGACATTTAATTATTGTTTAAAAACAAACTGTGGACACACAAAAGAAGAAAAAAGAAATTAAAAAAAAAAAAAACAAGCCATTTGTACTATGGTAAACACAATATTTGACTGGCATTTAAAATATTGAAAAAAAAAACGTTTAAGTTCGATTACAATGTAAAAATTAAAGTCTGTGTAAAATATGTTAAAAGAAGAAGTGCAAGTGTGGAGAAAAAATGATACAAGATAATCTATTTCTTTTGTAAACTACAAAAAATGTTTAAATAAATGAATTGCTATTCACAGTAAACTCATTTGTACGTGAGAAGCTGTCAGAAAGGGTGAATGACAAGAGACACAGTCTTTTGCGCTTGTGGACTGGAGAGCCATGTCTCTGCAGTGTATCGAACCAAAAAATAAAATGAAATACAAAAAATTAAAAGGGGCAGAGGGATATCTGCATCTCATCTTTGATGTAAAATCCATGGTCTGAATTTTAGATCTCTTCTCTGTTTTATCTCTCATATTTGTTGTTTTATCATTCACTGTGTTTGCTCGCTATCAGTGTAGTTTTTTTTCCCCCTTCCCATTGCCTTTCTGACAACAGATTCAAACAATCTATTATATTCTAATTGGTTGGCATATTTTCATATTATTATGTCACTATTTGTGTACCATCCAAGTAAAGAAAGCAGCGTGTCAAAGATCTAAAGCTATGCCTTTCATTGCCTCTCACTGTTTGGCTTTCACGGAGGAGCGATGGCTCCTCTCACTGAATCAAGCACACTAAATACAACAGTCATTAAAAACATTGCTTACTGAAATCCAAATACAATGTCAGATTTTACCAGATTCATTAAAGAAATCTTCCAGCAGCTTAAAGGAAGATTTGCACATACAATATTCTTCACTGTGTTTTCATGTGATGTAAAATGTTTGTTGAATACAAGGCCATTTTGAGGTGTATATATATCCTTCTTCCTCTGGTGTTCATTGTGTAAATTAGTCCACTGACAGATGTTGTGTTTCCTGGGTCCTTTGACATGAACAGTATGTTTTGTGAGGGGGGAGGACGGGCAGTAAGAGGAAGATGGAGGATCACAGTGACTGCAGAAAGAGGGAACAGACTGCTCTCTAGTGTGCATATTCTCATACTGTGGCTGCGTTTTACCTATTGTGCACCATATTCTGCAAACTTCTACAGCAGGGGCAACATCACTATATTGAATTTGCAGCGGCTTTTCTGAAAAAAAAAATTGAGTGCATCAATTTGCATCATTTTTGTGTTCTTTTGCTATAAATTAAGATAATGTTTACAACTTGTAAGTCAGCAGGAATAAAAATGTTTTAAGAACTCACTGACAATCATTATATAAGTTCCAATAAGAGTAAAACATTACCTTCCAATTCATCAACAATATTGTAAGTGCTCTCGTGTTCAAGTGAAAAGTACACAACAAAAGGTCAGAAAACAGGTAAGACTTGGATCTTGAAGGGTTAGAGACGGTCTGATGAGTTTTAAATTGGTGGAGCCTGTTCTGGAGTGATACAGGACCCAGAAGTGAGCCCTGCCTGAGAAGAAGTACAGCGTTCCACCAGGGAATAATGTGTCCAAAGAATTTTTACCAGGATTGAGGATTTGTTTTAATTGACCAGGGCTCATTATCAGTGGCTCTAAATTAAAACATTTCATGATATTGGTAGTGATGGTTACATTGTTCAAATATTTTCTACAATATTTTGTGGAAACATTGCAGGAATTAGACAAAATGTTAAGCTGATGAAAATGATTGACTGAATTTGTGTTTGCTATTATAATGACTAGTAAGATCCTAGAGGGACTAACAAGGTGACAATATACATATCAAATTACCTTCTTTTCCTTGCACAGCTGATTGGATTTCTCTCAGGTAAAATCCCATTACAAACTAATCATCTTTAGTAATATGAAGGGTATGCTGGGAATTCAGTGTTTTGCACTTGAGTTCACTAAACTGAGACTATTACCTTATTTCTTTCTTTGATAAATGCAAGTGGTAGTAAACATGCATTTCACATTCCTATATATACATTGGATACGTGCAATTTCCAACAATATGACAGAAAGGTCTCCTTCAAACATACATGAAAAACTTAGTTTCAGTCAGATTTTTTTAACTAAACGTGTCTATGTTTGTGTATTTTTGCTCTCATTTGTGTTCATCTAAAACTGACCTCAGAGGTCTGTTACAATAAAGGGACCCTGTATCAGTCATTAACATCGATGTTTGAGGAAAGGGCACACAGGATCAGAAATAAAGGTGCTTGAGCGCAATATACTTACAACATGCCCTCATGTTTTTTTGAGTATTGACATGGATATTAGTGCAGTGCCTAAGTAACAAAACATTCAACTTTGTGCCAAATTTTCAAGAGATAAATTTTGGGAAGTGATAGCACGAAGCATGGCTTAAAGTTGCCAGGCAGGATTTATGATCCATTTCTTGTATATGGGATCGAGGCCGTCCCACTTTAAGACTCAACATACAACAGCTGTTAATCACAACCTGCCGTGTCATGCGAATGCAAATGAGTGCAGTACATGGCAGGCCTTCATGATAGGGACACTGATTTATTTCATTCTTTCATTTTCACATCCTGTGGAGAATTTTCCCCGCCTTCGAGTCCTTCACAGCCCCTTATACATGAAATTGCTGGGTAAATTTGAGGTTGTGAAGCTTCATTTGTATAAATATTGGATGATGCCTGGCACAGAGGCCAGCGCTGGCACCTCTATTGATTTCATTTCACTCTTTTCTTGAACAAGCGAGCAGGGCAGAAGGTGATGGAGAATGGTACTGAATATTTTAAAAGCTGTGGGTACTGAGGGTTAACATTCAACTACTTTAGACTCATCTCTCTCCCTTCTCACCCTTACCTCTCTCTCTCTCTCTCTCTCTCTCTCCCTTTGTCCGTAAAACACCATAAATTGAGAAAAAACATCAATTCGTCTAACTGACAATAGATCAAAATCTCTGTTTGACCTAAGCCTGGGATGATAATTCCCTGAGGAGAGATATGTGCTCTCGGACAGCATCCATTATAAATGCCTTGATTGATGATACTCAGTAAAAATCAATATAGATGAGTGGTAACCAAAAATGATCATAGTGATAACAAATGTAGTCACCTCTCCTTCACATTTTCAAGCGTGAACTGATGCGGATGGTATGGTGGATTTACATGCAAAAAGATAATTGATTTGAAGGACGATTAGCGGTTGCCATTCTGCCAGTCATTGTTCAGTCAGAAAGTGTGAGGTTCTGCTCCTTTTAAGGGCAGTTGGGCATGAGAGCACGACATTTGTTCTGTACTCTGCAGAGCCACAGCTGTTTGCCAGCCAGGGGATATACAGGGGTTGTATGCACACTGCACATGCTAATAGGTCTGAAGCTATTGTCTTGAAGCTTTTATGTGTAAAACTGAGAATGTGCTGTATGCGTGAACATGCAGTTACGTTTGTGAACATGTGTGGTTATAAATAGGCACAACAGACCTGGAAATCCTATGTCAAGGACTATTTTCTTATGAATACAATGTAAGAGACGAGAAGTCACAAAAGAAAAAGATGGATGTGAAAGGAGACTTACTGACACAGAGATTAAAGGTCACAACAATGAAATGAGAAAATTTGGAGGGGGTGTGGTGTGAAAAGAGTGGTGCATTCTGTACATGAGGCTGGGTCAGAGCTTAAGGTCAACAGCTACAAAAGAGAGACCCTGCAGGCGCAAATTGTACAGAAAGTTGCTAGCTGAAATCACAATAAACACAATTTAGCTTCACCTCAAATCAGAAAACACTCACAACCAGCCAGTGTTGAACCTTGATCTCCCCCACCCAAAAAAAAAACATTAAAGTTAACAGCAAAATTGTTTTTTTTTTTTTTTTTTCTATAACACGAATACAACAGTGGAGTGCAGTGTACAGAAACAGTCCCTGCATGTTTCTGCCAGTGGACCAGCACACACAGCTTGTGTAGTGTTGTATATGTGTGTCAGAGACAAAACATCGCTCTGCAGATCTTTAGGAAATAGCTTGCATCACAACCTGCAGCAAAGGGGGGGCCCTTAGAGATGCAAACAAATCCTTAAAAAAATAAATTAACCCGGCTTCCTGTGAGGAGTATCGATCGGGCAACATTCTGCCATCTCACTGGGACCAGGACGGTGCTGCATAATAAACGCTTAACACCCCCTCATAACTGGATGGAGAGCTAAATCATGGGTGGCAGCATGTACTGCAGTAGGCTGTAAGGAGCTGGCGATGACTAATGACACTGAGTGGGTGGCTTTGCAATGCTTCTTTTATAACAGGTGGGTTTATCAGGATCAATATTGTAATCATCATCAACATTATCTTTGAATCCAAAAACACTGACATGGCATTTTCTCTCTTGTTGTAAATTCCCCTCTCATCCTGCTTCCAAATATTGCTGCTGTTGTTGTTATAAATGTGATATTACTAAAATAAATTTGATATACAGTAATTCTATATATTCTACATGGCCACTAACAAAATGCTGGCATTTACTTAATCTACATGTACAAGATAGTGATTAATTAAAGAGGGCGGAAAATGGAAAATTCACTCACATACTGTACTGAAACATCTCTATTTAAATAATAGCTTTGAATGAGAACAGCTTTTAGTTTCTGTTCAAACCCATCCTTGTGAACGCTGAAATAAACTGTCCAAAACACGACTTTACTAAAACAGACAGAGGTCCAGCAGGTCACTTAAATTACATTCATTACTCAGGCTAAATCTCCAGGCAGCTTATAGCTCTGTACGCCCACTGCTTCATTTGCATGCACCACACTCAAGCAACCCTGAATTAATAATAATAATAATAACTGAGGTGTCATTATTCTTACCTACTGTACATATGGTATTGTAGGTAGAGCAGTGGTGCCTGCTGAGGAAGGTGAAACTGGTTAGAGAATGGGGGCAAGGTTTGCAACTGAATATTCATGACAGTGAGTCAGAGGGTACCAGAGGATCAGACTACTATAGAATGAAAAATAAAAAATAAAAAAAAAATGTTAGTGTGTATTTTGTAGCTAACTTTCCTGCTATATTGCTACATCGGATAAACCCATGATAATGTTTTGTCTTGCACTTAACATAAAGCAACAGGGTCACTCAGTGAGATAATACATTGCAACAGCTGGGCCTGCATCTGGGGCTCCATGTAACCGGTATAAGAGCAGATGTGGGTCAGCGCCTGCTATTCAGAGTATTATAGTGACAGAACTACAAAGCTTTATCCATGACTAGACTCTGGATTTTCCATTGAGTTATTGTTATTCATACCTTCACGGATTGACCTGGAAATTTGATGGGATATCAAATGAAATCCAAGATCATTTAGGCTAAAATTTCTACACCACAAATCTTGTGTGTCACGCATTTTCTTAAATGTGTTTTCAGGCCAGTTCTTTTTCTCATGCGTCAATAGTCCTTCAAATGGCGCATATTATATGAGATGCCTAAAGACATGTGTCTAACACATGCTCCACACAAGTAAAAAGGAGATCAATACAATGCATGGCTGAGGTTTCTGTGACTGAATTGTGAAGGTTGTAAGTAATGTAAGTGCATTAGAGACTATGCTTGGCAAACACAATACATCATTTTTTCTACAGATGTATGAAATTATATATACACTATATATCTAAATATATGTGTAACTACAAAAAAAATCCATATTAATATCAATGTAAAGAATAAATTTTCTCCTTTTCACCAAAAAGTATAATAATAACAAAACACATTTGTCTAACATTGTGCAGCCACACAGCCTAACCTGCAACGTATCAGCTGCTGCATCTATGTGTGTGTATGTGTATATATATATATATATATATATATATATATATATATATATATATATATATATATATATATATATATATATATATATATATATATATATATATATATACATATACGTATATATGTGTGTATGTATGTATATATACATACATACATACAGAGAGAGAGAGAGAGAGAGAGAGAGAGAGAGAGAGAGATCCTGGCCTTTTCAACAACTGTAAATTAAGCTGCCATGAAAGAACATTCAAATTTACTGTTATACAAGGGCACCAACAGTTTGAAGAAAATACATTAAAAACACATACTGATTTAAAACAATGTACTTTTCTCCTCTCTTTTGCTGAGCAGACTGGCATCAGCTGAACTTATCCACCATTTACACTAAATGAGTCATCAGGACAACTGCATAATACTTCATATTCACAGTCAGATCATCTCAAATAAAGCTGAATCCCAAGCAACACTTTGATCAAGCATTTCAAAAGTACAGCAAAGAAAGACTGTCTGAGCCTCTTTTTGAATAAAAAGTTAATGCAGGTTAAGGGAAGTAAAAATGGACAGCATTTATCATTTCCCATTTATCTGATCAGTGTCAGAATGAATAAATGCTATACTACCCACTCTCCTTGCTCCCTCTCTCTTCCCTATCTGTGAGGGCAGATTGGCATCTCTCCAATAGCCAATGCGATTGGCTGCATAAATGAAATTGCTCCATTTTCCAATGTGTCAACTGAGCAAAGAGAATGCGTTCATTGTTTACAAAACCATTGGGCTAAAATACATCCCTGGTGCAGCAAGTACTTAAAATGTAATTTTGGTAGACTTTCACACTGTGACAGTTTATGTGCAGAATATAATTCAGCTTTAAACCTTCAAAATTAGTATATAAGATGACTTACCTGTCGTATTGGAAGAAGACAAATGGAGCCACAAAGAGTGCAAGAAGAGAAACAAAGAGAAAGGAAAGGCTTGTTAAAATATATACACTTTTGCATTTGAACTGTAACTTTAATTCAATCAGAGATCACAGACACACAAACAGTTTAAGAGTGCAACAGATTGCTGTCAGATTAGGCGGCCAATGGCAATGAGTACAGTAGCGTGTCTGCCTTGCATAGACTGGAGAGCCTGTGGTACGATAGTTAAACCAACAGTGCGTTTAATGTCGAACTTGCAACAGACATCGACATCGAAAGAGGATGAACAGAAAGACGACCTTGTATTGGGAGACTGTGCTGAGCTGTGACAGCCAACTGTGACACTGTTATCCCGTTCTGCCGACCATGCTGCACAACACTACAGGTCTATATAAGTTTATAACACCCTCATGCTTCTGTGCACTCTAACGGTGTTGTAAGGATGTTAGAGTTTGATCACATCATTGCTGTTACGGCTTCCATCAAATTGAAAAAGAAAGTGCCATTGGTTGATTGACTGGTTTGCAATGCTCTCTGCCACTGGACACGTTATACTGTGAACTCTTGGAGGGCTATCTTTTTTTAAAATTATTTGATTTTTTTCTAAATCCTGAAGACTATAAAATGAGACTGCAGGCTCTAAACATCCCCCGGGGAACTTGATTGCTGCTACCTGTGTACCTGTACCTGTGTGACAAACACACAAAATAATACAAGCTCACTAAAATCAATTACTGATTACCATTAAAGCAATGGTTTCCAAGTTCTATGGCGTACAAAAACAATTGTATATACATATCTAACACATATCTAACACACCGTGACACCGAATAAGAACCCCCTTTCAGAGATCAAGTTTTTCCGACCACTAGCTTATGCAACCTCAGAAAAGAACGCACAATAACAATACACTGCAGTCCAAGCTCCCAACAAGAAACCACCATCAAAAAGCCACTCATAGCCACAAAAAATGCTCAGAACAGCACCAAACTTCAGCAACAGTACAAATCGGATCGCAGCATATAGTTCGAGGCATCAAACATCTGCTAGCTTTGCCTGATTTCTATTGAAAAGAGAACACAACTCACCACTCTCCTGCAGCAGCTTGCTTGTTCTGGGGAAGCCCTGACAAGTCGCTTACCGAGTGCAGTAGAGTTTTGCAGATCAGGGATGAAAATGTATGATTATTACTCCATGGAAATGCAATCAAAGTTCATATGTGTCTTGCCTACCAGTTTATAACAGTTATTATCAAGAGCTGACAGGGAAAAGAACGGAATTGAGCACACACTCAGTAATCGACCCGGCAGGGCTTTCCCACAACAAGCATGGTGCTGGATGAGAGTGGTGAGTTGCGTTCACTTTTCAATAGAAATCAAACCAACAGCTAACTGTCTGTATCTGACCACACTGTTGCCTCCCATCTGACCTGCTCGGCAGAAAAGTTGCATAGAAACATACCGCCTCGACGGTTGTCAATTACACAGTAGTGTGTACGCTCTGCGCTTGTGTGAGATCGGGTGGCGCTAGTCTCATACCAGTAATCCAAAACATGAAAACATCAAATGACCGAATGGAGTGTATGGAAAAAGAAAACATTCAGAATTCTTAAGAATGCAGAACAGTCGTACAGCTAGTACACATCCAATCAGGGTATCCAATGGCTCAGACAGCCAACAGCTAACATTCTCAGACTTCGCAAGTTGAATCAGAGCAGACACTGTCCAGCTGAACACACCAAACAAATTTGTTGGCCTGGTGTGTCTCAGGCTTTAAGTACAATATTGAATACATAATATATTTCAATTGCAATAAAGATATTTTCTATTAATACATTGGTACTTTTAAGATCTATTTCCCTAACCCACTGTACTGTGACTACACTTTCAGTAGAGATCTACCAATTTGCAACATTTGGGGCCAGAAAATTCCTAAACTGATTATTGGTTACATAATAATAGGTAAAGGAGACAGAATACTTTGCAGTTTAACAATGAACTTTAATCAGTGTATTTCACTAGGAATTAAAACAATAAATACATAAAAAATACAACAAGTACATTTTTCGGTATTGTTAATGAAGTTTATCAGTCATCCAGGTCATGGTAAAACTAGGTTCTGTATTGTAGGCAACATGAAGACATTTCACCTCTCATCCAAGATGTTTCTTCAGTTCTAACTAACTGGAAAGGAGTTGGCAGGCTTTTATACTCTGTGTGGGTGTTACCTTAAGAGTCGTTAAGGATAGCTCTGAGTTTGCTTTGCCCATATCATGTTTTGTAAAAATTAAAGTTTTTGTATTAACTCATATCGGACAATGTATATGCCGATAAAGATATATCTGATAGGCAGATATTATCAACCAACCAATTTGTCGGTAGGGCTCTACCTGTCACAGTTAAATGGATTCAAGCTCAACACTGCTAATACCTCCAGTATTACCAAAATAAATAGTCATAAAACTCGTGAAAATGCTGACTCTGCAATGTGAAATAGAGAAGTGACGTCACTGATGTGAGTGGAATCAACCTGCTTGAATTTCTCCAAGATGCTGATGCAGCACAGTCAATGACAAAAATTGTGTTATTTCATCCTTGCGACCAACTGTTTATACACATTAATGGTGACCAAACTGTTCTGAAATGTAGCTGGTTACAGTGAAATAAAAGAAATTAGCACAATGGTGTCTGAGCACCTGAGTTAACAGTCATGAGATATTCTAGGAAACTGCCCACAAGCTCAATCATCTGCAAATGTGCAAACTGTGACGTGATATATCATATGTTTGAAAACATGAGATAAACTCAGTTTCCATGAATGTCATTACTTTTTTTGCTTTTGTTTTTCATGTTTTACAACAACAAACTGGTCCCTCCAGTGTTAAACAATGCTTACTAAACATTTCACAGTCCATTTGTTTATTTAAAAGATGTGTTTATGGCAGACTATAAATATGCTGTAATGCATTCTCTTCTAAATCTTCCCAATAGACACATAATGTAAGTAATGAAGGAATATATGCTAAATATGCTTATTTCTTGTTTTAACTTTACATTTGTCAGTTCTTGACTTCATCTGTTTAAATATCACAATGAAATAGATATAAAAAATAAAAAGATCAAAACAAGAAAAAAGAAGATGATTGCCCTTTCTCTTTTCTTTTGCTGGTAAAAGTATTTCAGAAGCGAATCACCATTAAATGTAGCTTATAAATGCAGATCTGTCTTGGCACTGATACCACACTGAAGAGACTGAATGAAGGGGATTTTATTGAAGATCTTGGTAAATGTCAACTTTGCAATGTACGGCTGCATTTCAGTAAATATCCTATTATTTTCTCTCTTAGCTGCTTTGTACTGTAAGTTTCCCATGCAAAATGCAGGCTCTCCAGACTATGTTGAAAAAGTAATCATTAAACTTTTCAAAATGAACCTATTACACTTTTGTACAAAATACATTTACAATCAGATGAAGCTAATGTTTTGCAACAGTGATATCACTGTTAGTTACTGCATTACAAATTCAATTTGGATCAAGTTCCTCAGCAAGTGCATTACTTACAAATGAGAATACTTTGCATTGCATTGTGTGAGAGGGAAATAGGTATGATTCAAAAAGACATGTGTCTCTGGTGTTTATCTTCAATTTGGTTCATTTACTGTGCAAACTTAAAGGTTGCCGGATGGCAAGCTGAACCGTGGGAGTGCAGGGAAAAGATATAGGTGCTAACAATCCCTACAAACACATGAAGTACATGTACAGTACATCAACTAAAGACACCTCCCACCACAGCGACAGGATTCAATGAAATTTGAAAAGAAGAATCCACAGAGAGATGACGAGAAAACCACGTTTAAGGAAATGAAAAGAGATAGAAATCACATATTGCAGCTTTGAACGTTACTGCAGGCAAAAAACAATAATGACGAGCATGCAGGTCTGTTATTATGGCAACTGCTACAGTAGAGGTTATGGAACTTTTTCAGTTTTCAAGGCAGGAAAGTACAGGTTGATATAAGTGCTAAGTGCTGAGTGAAAAAGAAGCCAGTGGTGGATGGTAAAGTCTTTACGTTGAGAGGAAAAGGGAATGTCAGAAAAATATTGCACCGACTAAGAAGCAACACACATGTGCTCAACCACCTATGCTAACTGTACATATAAAAAAAGAAAAAGAAAAGCATTAAAGGGAGATCAGCTATATTAGATTGTGAGTGCAGAATAAAACATGTTATTTGCTAACATGTTCATTAGTTTGACAGTTTTACATTCAAGAAAATAAATCAAAATGTTATAATACCAATAACTTTGCTATAGCAGTGTGCCATTGACATTTGGAATCAGTCCAGAGAAAGTACTCTTTATGTATTACATTCATTGACTTATCATTGGAATAAAGCTTCTTGTTTGCATGTGTAAGACCTTATTTTGAAAAGGTTAGACTTTGCATTAGATTAGCAAGGGTAGACTTAAAACTCTACTCCCTGCGAGTGTGACAAAAAAAGAGGTTTAGGATGTCTTTACACAGATCTGCCTCATGTGTCTTAACAATTCTGACCACCATAATCCATTAAGTGTCAACTTTAGCAGCATTAATTCAATCATTCTCATAATCAAAATGGTTGCTCTGAGCCCCTGCTGCGGGGCTTAGTGATGCTGTGCTGCGAATGAAAAGGCACATTAAAATGGGCTAGAGCATGCAATCCCCCAAAAAGGCATTGGCTGCGCTCTGCATGCACCAAGGACATGCAACAGTAAGGTCAGGATCACACATCGGCAGAATACTGAATAAGTCAGCCTCCTGGGCTGGGATTCCTGGATCCGGCTCATCCCTCCCTGTCCAATGGTAAAACGTCTGATTGCTCTAGATACGTTGTCCCTGAAGGCTTGCTGCGAACTTTAAACAAGCAGCACAATGTCTGAGGTAATAGCAACATGGAAGGTATGCACACTCACATTTTTTTTTAAAAAAGAATAAAAACTTAACTGTCTACAAACATTCACAACATGCTTTAACACAACATTTTCAAAATGAATGTTGTCAGTCTACAAAATGTAATTTCCAATCCTTAATAAGGTTGTCTCTGGTCCACCTATGGTGGGGAGTAAATGATCAAGCAGGTTTACATGAAATATAATCAAAAAACACTAAATGTGGCTCAATATGTTTCACAGACAAAAATCAGGTGGTCTGCTCTGCTCTTATATAAAGAAACTTGCACAGGCAGGAGCCGTGGAAGCATCCTTTATACTGTTGCTAGACAACCACAAAGTCAGCTGCAGTCCCCTACTTTGATATTACATTAGTTAATGTCACTCTAATTGAAGGGGAGAAAAAAATACAAAATTCAGTCACGACGCTGCTAATCTGATGCCATTTAAGTGATTTTCCTCCATGCTGAAACAGTGAGCATAAACCACCAGAATCATCTGTCTCCCCCCCCCCCCCCCCAATATTTCTGTTTACAACAGTAGCTCTGCAGAAGAGAAGAAAGCTCTGTTCTCATTTGATCAGAGAAAAAGATGCAGTGACGTGGGACATGGGACAGCTGAAGACTTTTCAACTTCGGGTGCTCAGGGCATTTCTAAAACGCATGCAAGGTGCATTTGGCGGATAAAAGCGAGGTGCCCTGGGTGTATTCACAAGCATACAAAACCGCTCAGATCCAGTGAAAACAATTACAAAAGGCAGTGTTTGCTGCCAAAAAGGTGTCTGTTGTCATCAGCTGCTTTGCAAGCTCAATGCAGGGACCAAAGTCTTTAATTTCAGACAGTCACTAAATGTTTAGTAAGAAATCAATCAGTTTGGTCTTCAAGTTGGCCTTTATGGCAAATGTGTTATCTTACCTTTGATAAGCACACTTAAGTAGTCCATGTCACTAAATTGCAGTTTGTTTGTTAGAAAACCAAAAAAAAAAGAGGCCGATCATGTTAAACATTGTTTCTCCCAAGCCAGTCAAATGAGTGCAGAGAATATAAATCCTTTTTCTTTTTGGAATTTCATATGCACGTACCCTTCAGGCGATTGTTGTTTCCTCCTCCACTGAAAGCATCTGGGACTACCGTGTGGGAGTGGGAATGAGAGTTGTTGTTTTAAAGCTGGCACTAATGAAACCCATGGGTCTACAATGACAATGGGATGATGTTTGACGAGAAAGTATGTGGTCCAGTTTGTGCTTTGTGTTTGGCCTTGCATGTGTGTCCGTGTGTGCAATTGTATGTAGGGGTAAAACAGTTTGTTCCAAAAACAGAGATCAATAAAAGCAGTTTTGAGACATTTCAACAACAGTGTGAGGCTGCCATACGTTCCTCTTTAATCCTTTGGTAGTCTGATGTCCCATGTCGCATACCATAAATAAAATATAATTCTCTCTCTCTCTCTCTCTCTCTCTCTCTCTCTCTCTCTCTCTCTCTCTCTCTCTCTCTCTCTCTCTCTCTATCTATCTATCTATATATATATATATATATATATACACACACACACACACACACACACACACACACACACACACACACACACACACACACACACACACCACGATTAAATGTGACCAACTTCACATGAATATGTATACTCCATTATCACAAAGTCTTTATTAAAATTCTCTATTCAACTCTCTCGACAGCTTAGAAACCTAAAATAACTCCCTTCTGGCAGCAATTTCTTTAAAGCTATGTCTCTTTGTTACAAGTGCAGTCTAAAGGACGCTAAAGGCTCAGTTGTGAAGGTGCAAATTTGGCACAAACTTTAGCGCTGATTAACACAATAAAATATGAGCTAAGAGTAGCAGTGGTAGAATTTCTACTACTACTATTTTCTCTGGAAAAAGAAATTTAACTTTTTGTGGCAATAATCACTGCAAAGTGGGAGCAGAGTCAGTAATTCAACAAAGTAGATTTAGTGTCAAGTTCATGTCATATCCAGTATATACTCATGCTGAATGAAATGCCTTCATAATATCCACTAGGACAAACAATCTTGTATATCTGATACCATATTTATTTGCTCATAGTTAATCACATATTAACAGGGTCTTTCAGTCTTTGCAGCGGAATAAGGATATACTGTACAGTAACATAGACAGTAGAGAACCGATAGCACATATGGGTTAATATTAAAATCAGTCATTTTAAACTGAACTCAGCAAAGCACAATACAACCTATTAAAAGCCACCTTGCTGCCATTTGCACTTCCCAATGACTAACTATTTCCTCCTTACTCTTAATAATGCATGCTGAGACAAAACACAATTCTGTCTTGTGCCTGTGCATTTTAATTAGACTATAATAGGCAAATATGCAAAACAAAACATCATGCATGTAAATAGTGAAACTGTAACCTTGATACGAGATAGAAGGAACAATAGAGACTGTAAGCGAGTCAAAGGTTTGGAGGACAGAGAATCAGCAATGCCAAAATCCAACACAACCAGATGGTCCCCGGAACAAGCATCGCCTAGAGCAAGCTACCTCCCCCCCCTCACAATTTACTGTACATTCAAGCATGGACACACACCCAACATCCCCCTGCGACATTCTCAAAATGTATTTAAAATTGGCATTGAAATCATCCACAGTTTTATACAACTGCATCGATATTATTATTATTATTATTATTATTATTATTATTATTATTATTATTATTATTATTATTATTATTATTATATAGTCAATGTGTAAAAAAAATAATTATATAGTCTGTTTCAGAGCTAGAGATGCTGCTGCATTATTACTTTTAAGATACAGAAGATACACGTACAGTTTGTCTCCTGATGTTTTCTTGTTTCTTTATATCGGTATTTTGTTCTATTCTTTCAGCTTCCATCCGATTGAGAAAAAAGCCTCTTTTCTCTGCACCTTTTGACGTAAAAGGGCAAGGGTACAGAGGATGGAAAAGATGTATCTAAATATCCTGAACAAATGGTTTTATTTCCTTGGATGAAGCAAAGCACAAAGTAATCACTGAGCAACCTCTCTTGCCCCTCTTTCACAAGCCCACGCACCAACACATCCCACACTCGCAGATATACTGAGAGAAGAAGATGGGCTTGTTATTGGCCACAGTGTAGGAGACTCATCAATCAATCATGAATTAATGGCTAGCCCATCTCACTGAAGCACCCCTGCAGTCACAAAGCCGCACACAGACTGACTCCTGGCCTCGTGGACACACATGACTCAAAATCAAATCACAAAAGCCATTTCATTAAACTGCGGTGTAATTCAATAGCTGTAATCATTTACTAAATGATTGTTTGAAAAAAAAAAAAAAACACTCTTTCAGATATTGCTGCTATGCCGCAAATCCTATAATTCTTAACAATAACACGCTGAAAGGACAAATAAGTGCCGCATCTCGACATTAAACCGCAACAACAAAAGCATCTTATATTCCAAAAATGAGCTTACAATGTTTTTGTCTCTCAGGAGCATTTTAAGCATGGTTCTCCTTTGTCTATTAAACAAGATGGCAACTAGAAGACCATGTGACAAATCCCTTTTTTGGAAAACACTGGCATGTTTTGGTCCATACAAGCCATAAGGGTCTCTGTAGGGGGTGGTGAGAAGGGATACGCTCTCCAGTCATTGTTGTTTGAGAGGCCACTGAGCCTCTTGATCCCTGGGTAATCTCCAGATATCTGTCTGAGTTATCACCTCTCCTGATTTAGGTCACCCTAGCTGCTTTCAGTTTTTTAGGTAGTCCACCATCCCCCCCAGAGCACACACAAAATCCTGCACGCAATGAGACAAGAAGATAAACAGGCAGCCTGACTATATGGAAAACATGCACAGTAACACATTGTTTTCTCTCTCTCTCTCTCTCTCTCTCTCTCTATCTCTATATCTCTATATCTCTATATCTCTATATCTCTATCTCTCTCTCTCTCTCTCTCTCTCTCTCTCTCTCTCTCTCTCTCTCTCTCTATATATATATATATATATATATATATATATATATATATATATATATATATATATCTATCTATCTATCTATCTATCTATCTATCTATCTATCTATATATCTATCTATCTATCTATATATATATATATATATATATATATATATATATATATATATATATATATACACTTGTAACATCGTTATGGTTATTCTGACCCAGATCACTCTGGCTGGCATTCTTTATTATCTATTGTCTAGCATGTTAGCTCGTGGTTAAAGTTTTATTTAAGTCTTGTCACACAGAGTTGCATTTTGCATATTGTTCTAATAAGTATCACAAATTATAGCCTCAGTGGAAAAGGCAATACATAGCATTAACTGCTATCATGTGGGCTATTTATATAAGTGAATTAATTACAGTTACTTTTATGCACAACAGTTAATTTGAAAGCACAGTATAAAATAAATATTCACTAGTGTGAGCAGATTCAGTTGTTAATTCTTTATCTTTACACACTTCTGTTCTCCATAAGGAACAAAGTTCAGTTTTTAGTATTTTAAGAAAGATTTTAAGCAATAGCACTTTTATCACATATAATGTTCATCATCGCAGTTTAGGTGATCTTCAATCTCTACTGCAGAAGCAAGTAATGCTATTTCTGAGGTAACATCTAGATGTTTGGAGACTGAATGTTTCTATCATTAGCCACTAGCCACACTAGCCAAAAACATTTTGACAAGCCTCACTTTGTAGGACTGTGCTGGTAAACATCACCCCATCATCTAACAGTGGAGCGCGCTTAGCCCCAGATCCGTCTACAGCTCAGTGTTACTCACCCAACCCCCCCAACCCCACCCTGAGCCACGCGGCTCTCCTGCTCCATATCATCTCCTTATGGCCAACACTTCTCATGGCTGTGACTAACAGTTCGCTCCTCGGCCCTTGAGGAAGACTAATATCCTGTCCTCCTTTGCTGTAATGAAAAAAAAAAAACGTAGGCTGGGGAGAAAGGATGGAAAGTCTGGATAATGGACTAGCTTCTTATGGGTCTGGTCTCGGTGTGGCAACAGCTCATTTCTGCCGTTTAATTTCACCCAGGGTTCATGCTGTTAAGATTTGAAGCTGTGCCAAATTATTTTGCCCTAATTTGACATGGTGGAGAAGACAGTGGACTCGCAATCTGAAGCACTGTGAATGAAAATGTTCAGGATATGCTGACTCTTTTGTTCGTACACTGTTATTATGTTATGAATACATATGAAAAAAGTGTAATTCAATACATACTGTAGATACTTATTTTGTTTAGTTTATTGTAACAAAATAATTATTCAATATTAAATTACTGATATCAGTGGTTAACTGACAATATATTGACGGTTACTTTCAAATATTCTTAATCAATAATTGAAACTCACACTTTCAAACTGATTAAGTAATTAATGAACTGTAACAATGTCTCATGCTTTCGGAGTAATATAACAAGTTATGATGTTTGTAAAAAAAAAAAGATAAGTAAGTAACTTTTATGAACAGATTATTACAATCTGGCTAAAAATATAGTCATTTTTTGAAGTATTTTGTTTAGAATATTAAAACTATAATTCCAAAACTGATTAAATTGCCAGTATTTTGGACAAAGTATCATTTCAAATGGTTCACGTCATGTTAAATGTATAGATGCTGAACTACTTAGCAAATTAAGATCGGAAGGGAAACAGTAACCCAATTGTCTGCGGAGGCATGAAATCATTTTGCAGTTTTGGATTAAACTGTCCACACAGTGAGACAGTGTGTGTATATATCGTGCCTGACTTGAGAACAAAAAAAAAGAGCAAAGGTTTGGGACAGTGAGAGTAAATGCATCCATTCACAAAAAGGGGGAATTACTGACCTACTGGGTGAACCGCAGTCTCGAGCCCCAGGCCTAATTCCAATAGCTACCAATTTGGGGTAAGTTCTCATGATCTTGACCTCCACAGATGTCACAGAGGACGTGTTGAAAACGGCATGTTTTCTGCTGCTATAATACATCATTTGCCATTATGTAGTCAACATCCCAGTCTCGCAGCAACACTGGACCATTGTTTGAGGAAAATGGTCGACATCGGTCAGGGTTAAAAGAACGATTTTTCATCTAGGCCGCTCTTGACAGCATTCCCCGCAGCAGCAAGGGTCTGTGTAGTGCCCTTCTCAAATGCACACGAGACATCATAAACATACTTCTCATGTTTTCTCATTACGATTGATCGGGGAAGACTTAATTTAATACCAGCTTTATCGCTGCTTACCATTCCTAATGGAAAGTTGAAGCCATGAAATTGCATCTTCCACAATTTCAGCATCTTTTGAATCGCCCTTCACCAAAATATGAGCTCATTTTTCATAGATATCTGTACGTACATAGTCCTGTATATCAGTGCAAAGCTAGTATGGTGCTGTCATCATGTATGCACCTTCAATTTACTGTATGCTGTGTGCTGCTGTTTTAACTGACTGTATTATAAAGATGTCATCAAAGAGGATAAGAGCACACTGCTAGCACATGTCATGGCTGCTCCTCGTGTCAGGCAAGCCAAGTGAAACTAAGATTCTACAATGCCCAGAAGTATGAATGGACCTGAACATGCTGGTAACTGGTATATAATCAGAGTATGTTGCATGTCACCAACGCAGAAAAAAAATAAATACATAAATAAATATGCACACCGACATGCATCTCTCTCCAGCTCAGTACAGATGGCAGTGGACAGCAAACACTGATCACAGCGGTTTATAATATGTGAAACCCCATCAAACTTTTATGGGCATAATTTCTGCAAAAGTTAACAGGTCTCGACAGTCCCACCCACACACTAGGCCTTCAGGACTCACCGAAAAAAAGGGCAAAAGTGAAGCCAGAGGACTTTCTTGCTGCACATGTCCAATTTTAACAGAGTCACCTGCAGCAGTTAGAGTGTGGAAGCATGTTAGGAAAGGTTGAGGAATGTAGAAAGAAAAGAAAAATGAATAAAGAATAATGAAGCTAAGAGACAAATCCCTTATCCTCATTCCCTCACATCCTTAGCAACAGTTAGGCTCTCTGCAGTGCAGTAGAGCGTTATCCACGTTGAGCTCGAGTTTATTCAATAAGCCTGTATACACATGCATCAGCCATTGCTGATATAGCTGCTTGAGATGGAACATGATGCAGGCTCTACTTTCTTTACTGGCTTTGAAAACAAAGCTGACACATTTGCTGATCGTTTCTTACATTGTCTCAAAGGTAGGTGAACAGATGACATTATGTTTTTTTGTTTGTTTTTTTTTTTCTCCAGCACAGTAGCTCAACTCTGGAATGGTGAGAACGTGTGGGGTAGATGGGTTGGATGGATGTCCAGTAAGTAAATGCCATCCCATTTGATCTTTATTGGGGAATAAAACAACACTCAGTGTCTAAAAGTGTTTTCAGACATGGATACATATACAGTAGAAATACTGCCCTGCAATTTCTATGGACGATGGATTCATACATTTTTTAGAAAATGTTTGTATAATACAAGTGCATAATTGGCTGGTGAAGTTGGGTTAAAAAATAATCAAAGAATGCAAGCATCCTAGTAAATATCTGTCAAATACAGCCCATTCCACCTCTGCTGCCTGGTGTCAACCCTATCAATTGTGTTGTTCACCAGGGCGAGACTCTAGATACAGTTAGGCAGGCAGTGTCTACGCAGTAGTGCATAGCAAGCACTAGTGCCAGTGTTAGCATACAATGAGCTAAAAGAGCAAACAAGGAAAATTGACAAACTCTCCCGGATCTCAGTGAAACTCTTTTGGGGAATTACTTTTTGGATGCACCAAATTTTTGTTTGTCCAAAGTGTAGGCGATGACAAAAATAACGCCATCGGATTGGAAATGCAACATGTGCACGGTGACTGTTAGTGTGGAGGGATTAATATGACAACTGTGATGTCATTCTGGTGGGCACATTTCACTTGATGTCTGAAAGAAATGTAAATATGGTTGTTTGATGATCTGATCGTTAAAGCTGTTCTGTGAGAGAGGGAGACATATCCAGAATTTTAGCAGACAGTTGGTGAGAATGTGATGGAGTTTAACAGGAAGAAATGAATCATGAGAGTAGCACTGGGTATTTAATACTGAGTGTTGGCTACTACAATAGTTACCAAATGGGTAATACATGAGGAGTAGGTTGGGCCTGTGCAGGGTTTCCAACGTGCAGGATCTATGAACAAAAATGTCAACAGTCCAAAAGCTCTGAAGCTGTATCAAATTGGAAAATTGTAATGATGGTAACGACTGATAGGTATCAGGTAGGGCTGAAAAAGCCTGATCCCTTACACAAACACAAGACAGGTACATATACATGGACATGTGTTATGCAAGAGAGAGAGAGAGAGAGAGAGAGAGAGAGAGAGAGAGAGAGAGAGAGAGAGAGAGAGAGAGAGAGAATTATATTTTATTTATTTTTACTGTTATTTTTTATTTATCTTTTACCTTGGGAAATGTATTTTTTGTCAAAGAGGACATCGTGCAGCACCTTCTAGTTAATGATAATGATTAATGATGATGATATTCAGGTATTAACATGTACAAAAAATGCCTTCACTGTAAAGGCATACAGCTTACTTATGAGTGATTGATGTATAGGCCAGTGAAGCCTCTCAGCTAATCCCAAAAGATCCAGGGCTATTTCTCTGTTAACAAGAACTGCTACAGCACAAAGACTTCTGCCTGCCTAGACCTGGTTTAAGCAGTAGAGTTAGAGAACTCTAAAGCTACCTTTGTAATGGTAAATTATAATAATAAACAAAGGTCACTGACAGTTTTTATGTACAACAGTAAAATACGCTCAAGAGGGACTGTGAGTCGTGACCAGTCTTGGACCACTGTCTGGATCAGTGTTTCTAATGAAGATGGGGAAAAACAAAGCGAAAGAATGAATGCCAATAAACTTAGCCAACATCACATCGAGACATAAATAGTGAAGTGGATTCTTAGAGAACAAGTCATTGAGAGTGTGAAGCAAGAAAACAAAGTAAAAAAAAAAAAAAAAAAGTAGGAAAAAAGAATCTGACATTAACAAATGATAATTGTTGTATCACCATCCTTTGAGGATCACTGTGCAGGCAACAAGGATCCTGAGACAGATGGAGGCCCATCTGAGCAAACCCACAAACCAAAAGGGCCATCAATCAAAGTCAATGCGTTTTTATGGGGATGGGCTGTGATGTGAGTGTTAGCATCTCCCTGTCTGTCATCGGAAAAACAATCTCACGAACTCACAAAGTCACAAAATACTCTCACAAACACAGGAGCTGTTAAAGCGACCCACAGTGTTTGAGGGATGGTTGGGCCACTGGAGATTGGAGACCAAATCGCCTCTGTTACCTCTGCAGGCCACGATCAAGCTGTGTGTTCATCCTTGTCCTGAAGAATATTCAAAACCTCTCATCCATTCGGTTCTTGTTTTTACATCTTGGAAGGATAGCACCATTAGGCACCCACCAGCTTTTTGCAATCTAACATGTCAGCATCCGTAGGGAATCGTAGGTAGTTGTTCAAATTTTGTGCCTCGCTGCCTGGGGGGTTGGGGGTTTGGCAGTGCTCTCCAGTTGACTAATTAAAGTCTAAACAAGAGCATAAATAAATACAGATGGGGACTGCAATTCATGGGCGGCTTTGGCTCCAAACTGAAAAGGCTGGACTTACAGTAGAGTCGGACCACTCAGACTTATCCAGTCACACAGGCATACCAGACAGAAACACTGTGTGCATGCTCTGTTTGAGTGTGTTGAGTGTGTTTTTGAGAGGAAGACATTGAAAAAAAGAAAGAATAAGTGAGAAAGAGACAGGAAAAGAGAGACAGACACAGAGGGAGATGATGAAAAACTAGCCCCCCATGATGCATAGCAATGATTTGCACTGCCATATTTAGCTGGAACTGTATGGGATCTCAAGTCTGAGGCAATAAATCACAATCCCCTCCAAGAAAGCTGTAAACACCCAGCAAACACATTGTACCATGGGATGTTATGCATTGTTTTCAGCAATTAAAGTTTCTGTGAGGTGAAGATCTGCCTTATAATCAAGAAACACATAACATAAGTAATTTACATCTGCATCAGAAATATCTTTCATGAATAAAATGAAATGCCTACACCATTGGATGAGCTGTGGCGCCATTACAAGATGAATGAAAATGTGTTGGTTTTGTTGCTATCTTTCAGTGAGATAGTTTAATACCACTCTTACATCTGTCCGGTCAATAGGAAGCTGCAGCCAGCATGTGATTAGCTCAGCTCAGCATAAAAACCAGAAACAACTAGTCGAGGTGGCAAAAGTCGTAACATTCTTTATTCTAGTAGATGTGCAGATACTGTTCTACTCCTTGAAATGTAAGAAAGTACCTGCTCCGAAATGTACTTTAAGTATGAACGTTAAAATGACCCTTTGAAGGAAATTTCTGTCTCTAACTGAATCTTGCATCATATTAATACAATTCAAAGACTATTAATCTTGAAAGTCAAATCTAAATGATTTGTCCAAGCTGTTTGTAAATGCACCGGAAAGATAGCTGATTGTTGATTGTCATTCCCAGGAGGTTACATATTGACATTTTGGGTTGGTAAGGCATCCCGAGGATAGCGAAAAAAATCTGGGCAGGCTTTCCACACTGACACATCTTTTCTCCTTATTTGGTCTCTCTCTCTGTCTGCTTCCGTCATGTTATGTCTTTAATGATCATCATCTTGCTACACCTGCTGTGCATGATATGCACTGATCAGTTCAAATCAGTCTTGCGATGTTGGGAAGGAGGCATGCAGTGATGCAAAAATAAAAATTCTTTACAACTACAGAAACAAGTCTGAAAATGTAAGGAGTAGAAAGTACATATTTGTATCTTAAAATGTATTGAGTAAAAGTAAAAAGTTGTCAGAATAATAAATACTCAAGTGAAGTACAGTTACTTAAGTAGAGCATTTAAGTATTTGCACTTTGTTAATTCCCACTTTTGTATGCTTTGCTTTGTCTACAGTAAAGGTAACACAATTCACCTACAAACAGTGTTAATGATCTCTAATTAACTTATTAGGTTGCGTTTGTTTAATCTTCAAAAATTTAAGTATAAAACAACAAGTTGTGGTTTTACTAGAGCTCATGTGCTGGACTGTTTTTTGGCAGTGACTTCATGGAGTCTCCACTCTCTGCATGACAAAATAAATGTCATGACACGACTCCGGGAACAGATGAGTTACTGGATTTTGTTACCTTTTGACCGAGCCAGGCAGGCTGTTTCCATTTTCTAGGCTGGAAACAAGCTGCTGTGTATAGCTTCATTATTTTGCATGCAGGCACAAGAACATTATTGATGTTTTCATGTCATTCTCAGCAGGAATGCAATGAGTACATTTCCCTGTTGCTAAACTACTGCTTTTACTATTCTTAACATGATTTTGTCTTATCTTTCTCTGAGTCTTAAGGCAATAAAAAACAAATCATTAGTAACCTGGACGTTAACTGTTGTTACCAATTATGCATGAGGCTATTGACCATGATGCAACAAATGTTGTCACAATGATGATTCTATAAGTCACTAAACCTCTTCACCCATAAATGAAACAGCAACTTGTCCATGTGTGAGTGTCACGTGCAGGCCTGTTAACATCACAGTGTATGTCTCTTCTCAGATCCTCTCTCCTCGAAGAGAGACAAGATATGACACAAGCTAATGCCTGATGCCTGTGTTATAATGAGCTCGTTAAACTATATGGGGCCTTGTACCCAACAAGAACCACTAACCAGCCTCTGCAACATGTACAAGTCCATAAACTTTTATTGGTTCCCATCCATTGCATCCTCAGCCATTAATTGTCAGGGTGGGTGGTGTGTACTATTACTAAGTGCAATTTAACCTTGTTCAAGAGTAAATAGAGCAAGGATAAAAAATGCATCTGGTGACTCACAACACAGGTTAGGTGAGATTCTAATTTAGAAGAGCAATTGAATTTCATATAGTTATAATTCAAAAATCCGATACCATTTAATTTCTTGTATTTCACACAACTATTTTATTACATTTACCAACCTGTAGCTGTTAGCTTCAATTTACCCACAGCCTTTGATAAATCAACAAAATCAGTCGAGTTTTAATTATTATATAAACCAGAGCATATTTTGTATGTATGCTGTGAATGGACAGTAATGTATGGATAGAACAAAGAAGCTTTGCTGGAAACAAAATCGATGCAATTCTTTAGGGTCTACTGCACCTAGCGTCAACGCTGTTAGATCAATGGCCATGGACACTCTCTCCATGTTGCACCATGCTTGATTATTTCAGTCCTTGAAGACAAGAAAATGCATCTACAGTATTAACACACACACACACACACACACACAAACAGACACACACGCACACACACACACACACACACACACACACACACACAAACAGACACACACGCACACACAGCCACATTTTGGCCATCAATTACTGCCTTGAATGCCATATTGAAATAAGAAAATTACTCTGGGTTAAATTATATCAATATCTCTATGACAGGATTTTTTTTTTTTTTTTTTTAAGTTGGAATTCTGAATAAAGAAAATACCTGAAAATACCTGAACAGTAATGACCTAATACACTTTACACAATTAGACGTATACAATTTGCAACCTGTGTAACGCACCAGATAAAAATGTGACCCTGAACCTAGCCTTAATCCTAACCCTAATCCAGTGTTATTGGTGTTTGGCCAATACTTGGTAAGTATTATTTGGTAAAATATTGTTGCCTCTGCTTGACCAAGTCTGA
The DNA here is from genome assembly GCF_904848185.1 of Acanthopagrus latus. Lineage (NCBI taxonomy): Eukaryota > Metazoa > Chordata > Actinopteri > Spariformes > Sparidae > Acanthopagrus > Acanthopagrus latus. The sequence continues at coordinate 13,667,265 of NC_051039.1, forward strand.
CTATCATGTTTTGAATACTTTTCTTGCCAGTCTCCTAAATTTCAAGAAATTGTGATACTACATCGGTAGAGCTCCCCTTTGAGGAGTAAAGGCTAATTCTACAATCTATCATTATTGTTATCATTAGACTATATTTGTTCATATGTTAAATACCAGTATAGCTCAGACTACTTCACGAAGGCTTGTGAATTTTTTTTAGGAAATTAGGGAGACCTCAAGCGGCAGTAGCTAAGAAGGTAAACCCAACTGTAGGGTATGGGGTGGGTGTTTGGATCATATCGAAATCAAGACAGTGAACTGCATGCTGCTTTCCAAATCTTGCTTTTGATGTGTGTTTGATGAAGTGCATGATGAAAGAAACGGTAACTGTTTGCTTTGGGTGTGGACGGCAACACCACTTAATCAAGCTCTTTATCTTTTGGCTTGGAGCTCCTGGACCATGAAGAGCAGGTGGATCAACATGGCAACACAAATGAGTATCTACTGACACAATGTGATTCACTCGATATTTCACACCATGCATACTTAAAAGACTACTATGATTTTTAGACAAGAATCAAGCTCTCTCAAACAACTTATCGACTTACGACAGCCATCAGACACTTGGTTGATTGTCTGTCATGATGTGAATTCTGACAGAGATCCAGATCAAAATAAAGACTATAAAAAAACTAAACATTTTCTATCATTAAAATAACCAATTAAGAGTAGAATGTTTGGCCTTGATGGTAAAATTTATTCTGGGTGCCTTCTAGTTCCACTACATTTATTCTAGGTTTGTTATTGATGTTTGTGCTGCATAGGAATATTTATTCCAAGTACCATATCTTTGTCCTTCTTTTGCAGCCTGTCATTTGCATCCACTGACTTGAATACAGAATCATACTTGTTTACGTTTTAGCCTCAAAGCATGGGAATGACTTGTGTGTGTGGAGTGAATACATCATTTACTTCTGTCTCTGATAGTGATTTATGGCCTACGGCCTTTTGTAGCAGACAAAAGATAGACAGCTCACTGGCCTGCTCCCAGCCCCCAGCACACAGCTCTAACATAACTGATACTGTAGCCTCCAAACTTTTAACTCAGTATCTAAACAAATGATTGGTTTGCCAGGCTTGATGCTAAGCTTTTAAAACCCCATCAAATTTGAATCAAGATGTCATCAATAAGTGATGACAAACTGTCATAAACAGAAGTGTCACATATAGTAATATGGACTGAAACCTACCAGGAGTCAACAGAGCCTGGGAGGCGTCACAGAGGGGAAAACAATAAAAATAATTGCAGAGATGATCATATTAGCATCAGTTCAAACTAAGAGCCACAACCAACATGTTTTATTTCAGTGATAAGTTGAAGCATCTGTTAACATGTGATTCAAAGAGCTTGGGCTACAACCACTAGTAAATTAGAAGTGTAATTACTGAAGTGCCATATGTGTAAAAATGTCCACTCTTTTGAATGAATTTGGAGATACTTGTATTGTTCCTGCTACTGTATGTCAGCCACAGATAGGTCATAATAAATATAAACAAATTGATAATTAAATCACATGTGCATGTATTTAGTGAAATCCAGCAATCTCATTTCAAAAACAATATCGAATCCAGAGCATAAAATTAAGTTATCTACATGCACAAATCATTAAATTGAATGCAGGCAAACATTGTTAAAATTGGGGGCACAAATTAAGGAATATGTGTGCAAAAACTATCAAACCAAAAGCATAGATTAGATAACCCACGCCAAAGAATGACTAAATTGAGACCATAATTAAGCAAGCCATGTGCTCAGATTATTTAATTGAGACCATAATTAAGCAAGCCATGTGCGCAGATTATTAAATTGAGAACACAAATTATTAATTTGATAGTACATACTAATTCAGCACATACCAATTTATACACTGGTAAATAGACGCAAACATCATAACCCATTACTATATATACACTATCTATAGAGTATTTTAAAAGTACTGTTTCAATCCACATATACATAGAAAGAATATACTATCTGACTTGATTATTTCTTTATCTAAAAGAAATATGCCACCAACCTGATGTGAACTAACCCTTCAAAAAATTAACTACAAGACAGATCTTGTATTTATTTATTTGAAACAATTTGATGTGGACTGGGAAAACAAAACAAAACAAAAAAATAATAATAAACATATTTGGATTAGCGTAACTCAACTGTACCAACACATTTTTTTTTTTTTGCTTACAACCAGGAAAATAAGCAGACTCCAACTAGGCGACACAGATACTGCTTGTGGCTAAATTGCGGTGCAAGGAATCTAGGCACTGGGTTTTGAAAAGGAAGAAGAGAATGTGGAATCAAAAAAGAATATATCTCTGGTTCTGCTACATCAATTTTGATAATTACTTTTTAAACAGCATCATCGGATTGCATTGCCAGACCAGTTGACTGCTTTTAAAAACATGCCACCTTCATTACCCACAACACAATTTAGCCTCTCGAGCAACGATACTATTTTTAACATACGCAGAATGTAGTCCCCCAAAATTGGTGGGGTTACCCTTCATGTAGTTCTAAAACAGACTGGAAAATAAAGTAACCTGAAATAACTCCTGTAGAGAGAGTGCTTAAGACAGATTTCTTATTTATCATATCACACAGAAAGCACTTTCAGCATGTTTATGTAAAAAAAAAAAAATAATAAATGTCATGTTCGAATATTTCAACACTACTGGCATATTCATCTATTTCGGGTTATACTGGGGAAACAAGGACTCAAACAGAAGGACACAGTTTCTAAATTGCTTTTCAAGATGGACCCTGTTTTTACATTTGAAATAATAATTAACTTTCAAGCTATAGGGTATACTTTATGGGCTACTCACTGAATTGTATTATGTTTAAGTTTTTCATTAAGTTTTGTGCTGGAGCCTGTAACGTCACTTACGTTATGATCTATGAACATGTATGCACAACACTCAAAATTATTAGCATACTGTGTGCATAAGTGATCCGTGTTGCTGAAATGTATGAGGCATATATACACACGGATTTGTACAGCATTGCATTATAGTCTGTTAAAACGTGTATGCAGACATGTGCATCATTAATTCAAATCGCATAAATACACATAGAGAACAGTACATCTCTGTGACTGTTCCAGTGAGAGCCTGCAGTCCAAAACATCCAACACTGAACTTCACCCCCTGCCCTCACCCAGCCACTCAGAAGTGCAAGTCACACTCAAAAGAATTAAGGGTGCCATTCTGAGCAATTACGGAATTTAGTGGTCACATTGTCAGAATGATTTGGCCAACGAGGAATGATTCAATTAATACACCATGGGTCATTAGCCATTTTCTCCTTTGGCCAGCAGGAAAGGACGTCCTGAAGGTACCAAATGACCAGCAAAGTGGAGTGTAATGCAATTTGATTTTACAGTTATTAGATGATGAGAGAGGGTGAAGGAGAAAGAGATAGAAAGATGGACAGAGAGACTAGAAGAAAAAGAAAGGAAAATAGATAGAGACAAATTGTTTTCCTAATTATGTTTTTTTTTGTGTGTCCCCTGGTTGCTTGCTGCTCCATTTGAGATTTCATTCTCTGTGAGTATTTGTCTGTGGCAGGGAGGGGCACAAGTGGAGGGATAAGTGTCTCATCATATCAGCTGCTGTATTACTTTACACAAAGTCACCACTGAATCCCAGATAAATAATGCCAAAAGGAAGATAAACCGGATGTCAACTCAGCCTAAATGTACTGACAAGACTAAAATAGGACAGAAACTCCCAAGCCATGAACAAGGTGGACAGAAATCAGGCGCCTGCCTGTGCTTACACTCACATACATATTCACATGTGCATGATACAGATACATTATCTCTATCACCTTATATGCATCAATATTACAGAGCTTACAATCACAAGGACTGCACAAGCACAGCTAAAACAGAAATGAGTCAAAGCAAATATCAGCCACTGACTCTCGACTGTTCCGAGTGCATTATATCAGCTATCTAGCATCTTTCTGGCTGTGGGTGAGGACCATGCTGATGGCAGCCACATCACTCCCTGGATCATTAAACTGATTACCCTTGCCACAACTGTTTCCCTCCCCACCAGCTTTGACAGACAGACAGACAGACAGACAGAAAAGAAAGCCAGCATTTTTATTGACAAGGATTGTCAGTACTTGCAAGCCACCAGGAGCAGAGCTGGCAGGTAGTGATTTGTACTAGAATTTTTAACTAGGGGAATGGCCCGAACCCTAGCCAACTTCTTAAAATCCTAACACTATACTAAAAATAATAGGAGTGATACAGGCAGCAGTGTAACTGTACAATCATCTATAGAATATAGGTTATATAGGCTACATATATGTATATTGATTGGTGCCATAGAACCTCCGTATCCCTACACATTAGCGGACTGGGCAACAGCTGATCTGCAGGCGGCGGAATACAGTGCGAGGCCCAGCTGCTGGGCACGAGGTTCACTTTCGATAAAAACGAAACTTAACTCTCCGTATCCCTACGCATCAGCACAACTGCACAGGGATACGGAGGTTCTACGGTTGAGAGAATGTAGTGCCAAAAGAAAGGCCGATCTGACGGCGATGTGAAGCGGTGTAAATTTTTCCTTTACAACGTACACTTGAACTGTTATAGATTTTTTAGGTGAAACTTGTTTTAGGTGGTTTATTTTGCTTTTTCTATGGACCCCGTTCACTGCAGTACAAAGCTGAGCGTCTAGGCTGGAGCAGCTCTCTACTTCTCCAAACTGAGGCTGCACTGATCAGTGATCACGGTAGGGAACAGACCGACTATAGATATGTACTTTATATGATCCCACTTCAAAAAACCCAAACTATCCCTTTAATATGATGTTGGTCCACCATTTGCAGCTATAATAGCTTCAGCTCTTCTGGGAAGGCTTTCCACAAAGTTTTGGAGTGTGTTCATGGGACTTTTTGACCATTCCTCCTGAAATGCATTTGTATGGTCACACACTGATGTTGGACAGGAAGGCCTGGCTCTCAGTCTCTGCTCTAATTCATCTCAAAGGTGTTCTTTCAGGTTGAGGTCAGGACTCAAGTTCATCCACACCAAACTCTCTCATCATGTCCTGATGGACCTTGGTTAGTGCACTGGTGCACAGTCATGTTGGAACAGGAAGGGGCCATCCCCAAACTGTTCCCACAAAGTTGGGAGCACGCCATTGTCCAACATCTCTTGGTATGCTGAAGCATTCAGAATTCCTTTCACTGGAACTAAGGGGCCAAAAAAAACTCCACAAAACTTTAGTCTTGGCAGCCACCAAACCCAGACTCATCCATGAAACTGCCTGATTGAGAAGCACGATTCGTCACTCCAGAGAACGCGTGTCCACTGCTCTAGAGTCCAGTGGCAGCATGCTTTACACCACTGCATCCAACACTTTGCATTCCACTTGCTGATGTCTGTAGGATTTAGGGGGATTTATAGGCAGAATGGCTGCTCTTCAAGTTGAAAATATTCCCTGGCCTCGGTGATAGTATTAATTAAGTAATAAGTATTTTTTTGTCTCCTATGGATCATTTCAGGCATTCACATCGTTGTTGCTCTGATGTGTCATTGCCAAATAGAAAATCAGACAGATAATACATCGCAGAGGTGCAGTGTCGATCATACAGTGGCGGTTGACAAGATATCGTTGTCATAGAGACAAGAAACATGTGCAGTGTTTCTTTTTTTCCTCTCAGTGCACAAACGCATCATCTAGGTGCTCCTGTGTGCACAGCCAGTGCTTTTCCGGCAGAAAACAAAAAAAAGAAAAAAAAATGCAAATGGACAGGGCCCCTTGGAGTGAACCTTTTATTTCCACAGAGAGCGTGAGTCTGCTAAGTTGAACTACCATTTTTCTACAGCAGCTCAGAACATCAAACCATATTGGCTCAAGAAAGGGCCTTCTTAACTCTTCCTATTTTAGTGACACAAGGGGTGTATTAAATTGTTTGCAATCTGCAACCTCACTGCTCAATGCCATTAAATCCTTCATACCAGATCTTTAACTCATGGTTATCTGTAGGTGTTTAACTATGTTGCATGATGCCCCTCCAAAATGCTTCTTGCTACATGTCAACATTGGATTGCCTCTCTAGCGGAGGTTGACAGCAGTAGTGTTATACTTTGTTGAAACTGTCATGAAATTATATTCATATCTTTTAAGTAAATCATCTCAAACAACCATCCATGTCTACTTCTATTATACTATAACACAGGTGATTTCATGTAAGAATGCATGACTTCTATCAGCCACCTGACTCAATGCTAAGGAATTTCTTATTATTTGCTTTTTTATTCATTTTCTCTTTTCATTCCATCACAGACAAAAAAAAAAAAAAAAAATATTTTGTGTGTGTTCTTTGGCTTACTACATGTGTTGCATAATGATAAACACATGACAATACATATTGTGATGTTTTACTCAAAATCAATTTTCTGATTTTACTTCTATTATACTATAACACAGGTGATTTCATGTAAGAATGCATGACTTCTATCAGCCACCTGACTCAATGCTAAGGAATTTCTTATTATTTGCTTTTTTATTCATTTTCTCTTTTCATTCCATCACAGACAAAAAAAAAAAAAAAATATTTTGTGTGTGTTCTTTGGCTTACTACATGTGTTGCATAATGATAAACACATGACAATACATATTGTGATGTTTTACTCAAAATCAATTTTCTGATCTACCTGAAGTCCTTGAAAGATTTCAACAGCAATCCACTTCAATATACATAAAACGAAACATTTGTTTTGAAGTCAAAGTACTTTAACTTCTAACAAGCAAGATATATGTCCTCAAATAAACTTGGACATGAGCAGGATAGAGGTGAAGGCTCTGTTTAGGTTGGACTAATTGTTGATACAGAGTAAGTAATTTGCACTGCATTTAGTATGTGCACTTCCAATCTTGTCACTAGTTAAGCCTTGAATTGCAGGGAAGGGCTGGCATCATGTTTCATGATTGACAGAATAAACTCTGGCAAGCTTAACGCGAAGCCTACTGCCCTCACAGAGAGATAGTTAAAATCACCGCCGGGTTCTGTCCGTGTCCTAAAATAGTACCTTTGAGCAGCATTTTCAGCTATTCATTGGGCAGCAAACATCAAGTGAGAAACTGGCAAGCTTCGGTAATAAATAATCCAATCTCTGTTTAGTACACAGTTTTAAAAGCAGCCAAATGTGATTAAAGTTGGAAAAACATAAGCTCTAGTGAATATGCTTTTTTTTTAGTTTTTCTAAAACTGATCAACAATTCTGGTACACAGAATGGAAAATGGAAGGTGAATCATACTTTATATTTACTATGGATGTGTCTGAAACCTTTCCCTCAATCCTCTTAGTTCAGCTGCGGGACAGATGAAAGAAAAAACACATTCATTTTTTGGCAATCACTTTTTTTTCACTGTACCACCATGAGTATGTCAGGGATAATTAAGGCCTGGTTGGGCTCAGGCTTCAGCTCACATGGGACAGTTAAGCGAATGCTTGAATTTTCAAGCCCACTGAAACCTCTAATTTAGCTCCTCAGTCTAATGGCACTCTACATCTGCATCTCCAGAGCCCTCTGAGGGGTCCGGCTGGAGCAACTATGATTAAAAGAAAAGCAATCTTTCGCCAGGGTAGAGCGAAAACTATCACAAAAGCCTGCTTAATTACAGAGGGACTGCAGCCACATGGCCAATTTCAAGCTACGTCCTCTCCACGAAAAGACTTTCATTTTAAGAGCACATAACCTGAAGATTTGTTGATGTCTGTGGTTAGAAAGGCAGCATGACCGGTGATGACAACCCCCCTCCTCCACCTGACAAACACATATCTCTGCCTCTTGCCCCCGGAGCATGCCAACCAAGCAGCTGGCAGGGAGCGGATGGATGGCAGACGACCAGCAGCTGAGGCAGTGCTGCTTCTTCTTCCCTCAATCTCTGAAGTCTGGCTTGGTTGTTTCATTTTTCCTACTTAGTCACTGCTCAGGATTGTACTATAAATGATTCCGCCTCTGATGTAGTATTTTCTATCCGTCCTTTCTTATGCATCCAGTGCCATTCGAGGGTATAACAAACATTTAACGCCTGTTGTTGCATCAAAGGTTTTTTCTTCCAGCTGCTATACCTCCACACTCTTCACCACACCAGCCCATCCATTCTCCTGTTAAACAGCTGCCCTCTTAGCCCTCGCAGTTGGCAAATGTCCTCCATTTCCTCATTCCTTCCTGTTTCTCTGTGGGGCCCCGGTTCCTGCTGATGTCTGTGGTTTCGGCCCATGGCGCAGCGCCCTCACAGCAAGATGCAGCTCAGGCATCACACACATCAAATCGGAGCAAAGCGCAATCGATAGCATGCGCTGTAATGTTTATCAAAGCAACAGACATCCATCCGTGCACGAGCTGCTGCACAACACTGCAGTGGTTAAAGTATACAGACACTTCCTCCTTTTTTTTTTGCCTGGCTGTGGAAATGAGAGGGAGATGTTGTTTGAGACGCAGAGAGATGCTTATTTATTTTATTTTATTTTATTTAAATTATGCATTTAGCTGGAGCAGGGAATGCATAATGTGTGCCATGTTCATGAAGGGAAAGCATAATGACAAGTCAAAATGTATGTATTGCTCTGACAAATAACAGATTTGCACACAGGGGCCAGTTCATATGAAGATCCTCCTCATCTCCTTTGAAACATCAATGCTTTGATCTTATGTTGGGGGGGCAATTTACATTAAGATTATATGCTCTCATTTCTTTCAAAGCAACAATGCTTTGATGATATGTATCAGTGAGGATCAGTGTTTAGGCTGGTCTTTTATTGCTAGGGACATTATTCTACTACAACCATACACAATATTATCAAAGGACTAAAAATACATTACATTATCATCAATTATCATATATCTTATGAAATGCAGAAAGAATTAAATGATATCTGGTTGTACTGCACAGAACTAACCTTTTTTGTATAATATGTGACATATACACATCGAAAGCAAAAACAGACTTTGTTGAGCTGTGTACTTACTTTATCCCAAATATTTTTTTAACTATGTTCAAACCAATTTATATGAAAGTTAGATTCCATTTGATCTGCCATTGCTATAACTCCACTAGGGAGCATGAGATGATATGTCAGGGAGTGAGGGAGGAAGTGGGTGAGCGTGACTAAATGTAATGTGAGTACAAACATTGCTTATTGTCAACATTTCTGCCAGATGTGAAATATCTCTTCTCATTATCATAACAATATATAGCATAACATTCAATATCATGTGTATTATTATGTTGATTATCAGGTGCAATATTAAGTCATTTTTACAACCTTTCAATATCACTGCCAATTTCAGTTTTCTATTTTATTTCATTTCTCATTCGCTCTTGTCCATGGATTGTTTTACATTTACTGTTATACTACTAGGCACTGCTTTTGCATTTACTCCTTAAACTGCATTGAGTATGTGTCACTAATATATTATTAATTCAACTATTTTTCCTGTCATTGTCTTAAACGTGGCCCAGTGTGTGGCCCCAACCAGAGGAACCCACAGGTTGTGACTGGTTTTCTGTTGCACAATACATTTTTGTAGGAATGTAGGTCTGGCACATTAATTTTCTTTGGGATTGATGAAGTTATTTCTTCTTCTCCTTGCCGTTCTCTTTCTCCTCCTTCTTCTTTTCTTATCAAGCCAGAGCATTTCTAGGGTTATTTTGCAAATGCTTTAACCACATAAAAGCTACAGTAATAAGAAACATATCCCTCTTGTGTTCTGTCATTGCAGGCAGGTGAGCAAATGTATGTCTAATAAACATTCAGTGTACGAATGCCACCTTCTGTCACACATGAGCAGTGGTGCAGCAGTGGCTCTTTGAGTAACACAATCAAGCCAACAAAACGGCCATCATGGCAGTGGGTTGCAGAAGGACATGAGTCCCTGGGTCCCTGTCAAGTATTATTACCTGTTGCAGTATGCCGTCTACTGGCACACAAGCAAATAACCATATGAGGACTGTTAAATCTGCGCCCCTGCATGTGCATCGGATGCTCTTTTTAAGCTCCTGCAGATTTCTCTGTGAAAAAGTTAACAACAACTGTGTTGTAGACGTAGGGCTGCATCTGTGAGGGAAAAGAGATGCACATCTGTCTATATGCTGTTTGCTCATAGAAATAATACCCAGGACTCTCCTACTGTGGCAAAGAGAGAGAGAGAGAGAGAGAGAGAGAGAGAGAGAGAGAGAGAGAGAGAGAGAGAGAGAGAGAGAGAGAGAGAGAGAGAAAGAGAGAGAGAAAGAGGTATTAAAAGCATGCAGATACACATTTTTCCAGCAGTGCATGACCCACATGGTGTGGGCCACTTACTCAACAGCAGACAAAAAGCAATCATTATTTTAGCACTAGGGCAGATTAACAAGGCTTACCAGGAATTTTATCACTCTCCCATAATGTGCTGCATGGTATTAGCATAATGCGAAAAATGATTAGACACCCTTTATCTCTGAATCACATGCAGTAACTATGCAATTATTAATAGGAGCTGTCCCAAACATACTCAACTAACTGTGGAGCTTACCCTGTCTAGATTAGCGAAAATAAATACATAAATAAATGAATAAATAAATATAAAACAAAATACAGAATCATGCTGAAAACAGCTGTCTTTCATTTTTTTTTTTTTTTTTGCTGTTGTTTTGTTTTTTTAAGATTTGCTGTAAAGGATGTCTAAACAGAAATCATGACACATCTGAAGAGCCACCTACGCTTACCCTCAGTGTCCCCTTTTACTGATCAGATTAAAAGTTGTGGCAGACTGTTTACAGCTAACAACTGGATGAAGAGGATTATTTTATTATCTATCTATCTATCTATCTATTATCTATCTATCTATCTATCTATCTATCTATCTATCTATCTATCTATCTATCTATCTATCTATCTATCTATCTATCTAGATAGATAGATAGATAGATAGATAGATAGATAGATAGATAGATAGATAGATAGATAGATAGATAGATAGATAGATTCTCTTCTTCTTCTTCTTCTTTTTTTTTAAATCAGAACAACCAACAGAAATACATTTTTGGATTTTGATTTTGCTGTCATCCATGTCACTGACATCACAACCTTGAGACTAAAAGGAAATTTTCACAATCCAGCGATTCAACCAAAACAACAAGGGCAGCAGAAAGATGTGACTTGAATTCTCTTGTTTGCATCACAGTAAATTTGTTTTACTGAATATATATTTTCCGATTACTGAGAGAGGAGACAGGAGTCTGCCAGCAGTCAGGGTGACTAATATCACTGTCAATATTACAGTTTTATCCACATGGCTTTTACAGTTATTTAATATTGTATTACTCATGTATTTCTTTTTTTTTTTTTTTTACTTACTCTTATTTCTTATCTTTTATATTTTCATCTTATCCAAACATCTATGTAGTGTGATATTTCATTCTATTCTGTTCTATTCTATAGTCAATATTTATGACAGATGATATATCATCTTAGATCAGTGATATATTATTGATATGGTGCCCAGCACTTTTTCCACTAACAATACTATAAATACCTTTGGCAGAGAATTAAATGCTAAAACAATGTGTCAATATACACAAAAATGTTGCAGTAATAAGGCAAATGACTGAAAGTTCTAGGCACAGCCAAGTACATTTTAACAACACTATACATTAATAGATTTGACTCCCTGTCAGGGTGGGCACATTGACCAAAACGGAATGGAGAATAAAAGCAAAGATGTTGTTGTAGAAAAATATTCCTGGAGTTACTTTTTTCTCAGCCCATTTAGTCCTTAATGGCCTTATTTGCTGGATTCTATACTGATACAGATAGCACACCAAAACCAGTGACAGTATGTCTTAAGAATTAAAAAAAAAAGGAGGCAGAACAAAAGTGTGAAATATTAGCAAACCACGAAATGAGACTGCAATCTTATGAATGTCCTTCATAATTTCTAAATGTTTAATTTGTATCCTCATATCCGCAGTACTTAATTCCTCTGTGAGCCATTGTGCCATGCAAAGTATGCTGCCCTTCTAATTAGATAACTGCCTTGATTTAAATTAGTCACTCAACTGGTGCTAATTGTGGTCCTAAAATTTTAGAGCATGGTAAATGTTTAGCATGCTCCTTAAGAAAATAAAGCCCAGAGAGGGCAAATTACTTACGAATGTTAGTCACAATCAAATAAATCAGCAAGGAAATACAGGGGGATTCCTTTGCTGAGAGCATGTACACAAGAGTTCATGGGATCTTAAACAGCTGGTTTATAAGCCCATGGAGACTGATGGGCGTTATATGGCATGGTTTATGGGTTTGGTCAACAAACAGGACTTTCTGCCAGCTTGTTCTGATTGGTGTGTAACTTGCTGTGAGCCTTGGAACTGCTGACTCTTTGTGGGCAGTATGTCTTGTTATTCTGCTCCCTCAAGATAGAGAGTGTAAAAAATAAATGTTTTGATGGTGAGAAAATATACAAAAAGCAGTGGAATCAACAGAAAGCTTTCTTTTTTCTCTCAATTTTAAAACTCTCAACCAGACCTGCTATCTACCATCCTTTTAAGTAAGGCCTTGTCCCAGCCATACACCCATCCACACACATGATTCAGTTTATTATTGTTTTTTTTTGTTGTTATCGTTTGTTTGTTTTTCTTTTTCTTCCTGAATTCCAGCTGACAGTGTGTCGGTGCAATTCTTGCTCTTCCTAGCCTTGCTGCAATTTCATACAAAAACATTTGAAACAGAGAGGCTGTATATGTCAAGTGAAGTGTCACAGAAAAAAAAGGGCTGGGTGACACCGCCTAAAATCATTGTGGCAAGTTCAAACATGTGTTTGTAACCGTGAAATGGAGCATTGAAAAGAAATCAAAACACATGCTGGATGCTATTCTCACCAAATAAATGTAACAAACACCATGAAAGGCACTTTCCGTTGACTAGAAAAATATCTGCTGACGGAACACAACTTCATTAGCATGTCTTTCAACGATAGCACGATGACAGGTCACAAGAAATTGTTTTCTCTCCCTCCTTTTCCCTCCTATGTGCTGTGAATGCTGATCTCTGTGTCTTTCAGTGATTCTCCAAGCTTAGCTTTCATCAGTGGCAGGCCATCTAACTGACTGACCTGTGTGAGTAAAGGTGAGCAGCATCACATAAGGCCCGAGGCCAGCACCAGAAAAAAGAGATGATTAAAGAGGTTGGAGGGAAGAGAGATCCACCTGCAAGCAATCTGCAGAATCAGTCCTCACTTTCTTTATTTTTCTATGTCTCCTAATTCGCATAGTCCTGCTCATACTTCACTCAACATCTTTCTATCAACTAGATCTACAGAAACCCTTTTCTTCCTCATTTCTGCACCTCCTCTGACTCAACCCCCTCTAACCTCTTTCCTGTATTTCCCCTTCTTTGCTCAGATTAAAGCACAGATGGTTTTCCTTGGAGCTTTTTAAGTTTAAGTGTGAAGCTCATATTCTTTAAACTGAACAACATGAAAAATGGATTAGATAAGAAACAACACACATCTGTTGGTAGCTGTATATTTGCTAGCAGTCATAAAACTTAGCTCTGTGTTGCATGACTCATGACCCATGTGGCTACAGTAATATTGTCATGAACATGGTTCAACAGCGCATAGTTGAAACACAGTTTTGCATAAGTAATGGGGGACTTCTGAGCTAAACAGTGTTACAAGCAAGAAGGGAGTACTTTACAGTGTTGCATCAACACATACCACCCTTGACCAAGTATTGATTTTCAATATTGCCCACACTAATGCCTTTTGTAGTAATTAATAAAGTCATACCATAACATATACTGATGATAACATTTAAGAGGAGAGGGTCTGACCAAGGAAATGTAGTTATTGGTTTTATGTATTGGTGGTACATTTCATTCATAGCAATAATAATAATAATAATAATAATAATAATAATAATAATAATAATAATAATAATTATTATTATTATTATTATTATTATTATTATTATTATTATTATTATTATTATTATTATTAGTAGTAGTAGTAGTAGTAGTAGTAGTAGTAGTAGTAGTAGTAGTAGTAGTAGTAGTATAAAATCATACTGAATGTGTACAGTAGTTGTGCCATTTGCCATCAAACATGCCAAACCTGAGATACTGGACAAATGTGAGTCTGGGCACAGTGCTTGATGAAAAGATATGTTTGGAACCACTGCAGATGTAAGTTATCTCAAGAGACGGACAATCTTATCTAATATTCTAAAAGAGATTATTTCCTTTAATGTGTGCTCAAGCCTGGTGCCAATTTCTCTACATATTCTTTTGACTGAATACTTTAAGTCTGTCTCTGAACTGGGGCCATGCGTGATCCTTAAATTTAAGGACGTGAGAACTGTTTAACAACCTGCTGGAGGCGGATAAAGGGAGATGGAGGAGCTCTGATTACAAAGACGGTATGGAATGGTGATGTCCTAAGTAGATGTTGCAATGGGTTGAAATAACATATCAGACAAAGTGTCAAGTAAAATCAGTTGGGTGATGAAGTCTGGGTTGAAATCTGACAGTGAATGTTATCATATCCAATGACATTTTCTCTATCTTAGTATCTCTGCATATGTGGGCCTTCTACTATAGAAATGTCATGAGTTTGGTGCCAAAAGTTCATGTCCCAAACTATCATGCATATATCTCAAGGAAATACTGTATATAAATGCATGGCATTCAATGATTTAAAAAGCAGTATCCATCTTTCATCATATGGAATTTAAAACAGGCTTATGGCTTCTGGAGTTTCCTGGCATGGTCTCTAAAATTAGCCAGGGGGAAGGAGACAGTGACAAGAATCCTATTACATCAAAAAGAATTTACTTATCGACACATAGTGGTTACAAAAACACAAACACTGCCATGGGTGGTAGCAAGAGAAAGCCACTGATTGCAAAACATTTCAAATAGAACATATCTATATGTGCTGTGTCAGGGGACAGGTATGTGGTAGATTTTGCTATTCCAAAGCAACATTTCATATCAGCATGAGCATATACATATGGTGGGAGATGGCCCCTGGTTGCTCCTGTTATTGCTGCGGCATGTGAAGATGAAAGGCAGAACAAAAAAAACCCCTCTATGACAATGTTGCAAGCTGGCATTTTAGATTCAGAGAAAAGAACAAACATGCACATCAAAAGATGAAAACCAAAAAACAGGAAGAGTTTTGAGGACTGGTCCCGAGTGGATCTAAAATTCTACAGCATCACACAATCAGAAAAAAACAGGCACTGAGGTAAAACAGAGGACCCCACATGAACATTGATGGTGAGGTAAATAAAACTGTGGATGAGGAAGAAAGACAAAAGATTAGCCAAAGGAAAGCATGTGAGAGAGGAATGAGACAGAGAAATATTCGAGAGAATTCAACAGAAGACAGAGATGCATGAGGAAAAGGTTTACAGAGCAAAGTATAGATCAGCTGATTGATTTATGTCACTTTTGGGATATCACAGAATACGGATGAGCAAAGGCTTGGATCCCATTTGGTAGTGAAATGTAATGAGATTACCATGACACATCAATACATTACTCCAATTAAAGCTGGGGTATTGGTATCGCCAGGAAAAGGACAAGAGTCAATTTTAATCAGGATGCATGTCTAAACTACACAGAGCTGTCCAACGTGTGTTACTTTGACAAATTGGGTAACAGTTTTCACAGACATGAGTGTAAAAATGACAAAACAGTTAATTTTAGAGTTGTTCATGAGGACTGACATTTGATGTTGTCAGATTATCTTCTATAGGTGCCACTATCAAAGTTTGAAATTATTTCAGCATCAAGAGATGAATTGTTCGAATTGTGAAGCCTGCACTGTACATGCACTTGCACATGGCCTCAAGCAAATAAATACAGGAGATAAAACTGACCTCAGATGAGTACTTCGAAGATGAGGTATAAACAACAGCAGCAGTAAGCTAAGTCAGCACTCAGCAGACCTTGGGCAGTAGCGGTATGAGTGTCATCCACAGTGAGGTGGAAGAAAAAGGAGAGCAGAGAAAGAACATCCAATTCAGGACCATTGGAGCACGGAACAGGCTATATAGAAAAGCTTACATTTGGCCCATGGCCATGTGGTTGTTTGCATTCTCGTGTGTGCATATGACACAGAGAAAGAGAGAAGGTGACAGAGATTTAGGTATGCCGCCACTGCCACTGATGTTATGAAGGTGTTTATATTTTATATTGTTGATTGTGTCTGTGTTTTTTTGTTGTTTGTTTTGTTTGTTTGTGTTTTTTAATACTTGCAGGCACCTGCTGCTTTCCACGAATTTCAACACAATGTATGGATGAGGCTTTATGTCATACGTAAATGTTCAACAACATACAGCACGCTTCAACTGTACACACTATGCACAATAATGGGGTAAGGATTAACCACATGCTGCATTCTATTTGCTGAGCCTGTGATCAGTGTTAGGATCATGGTTGGAAAATGAAAATGAAAAAAAAATAAAAATAAAAAAATGCATATATATGAAATGTGGCAGTATGCTTTACAGTGATTTGTTGTTTGGAATTACATCTGTGTGGATGCCTAACAGTGATGTGTCTCTATATAATCATCCCAGCAATTACTGTGTTCTTTCTAAGAAAGATTCTGTACAGTGCTAAACGCTGATTTCATCCGTTTCATATAAAAGCATTTTCTTTTAGCTGTTCCTGCATGCTGTCCTCATTGGGTGTCATTCCCTCAAACAACTAAAACTTAGCTATAGGCTGTGTACTTGTAAATACTCATCAAACTAATCCTTCCTGGAACAGGGTGTTCGCTGGATTTGGCAGATTAAGGACATTTGTGAAACTGCTTATAAAAGAGAAGTAAAATGCAGTGCTCAAGTGTATAGCCTATTATTCGTGATGTTTGTTAGGGGATATGTATTTCTCGCCAATTTTAAGAGCACACTGTTTGGTTGGATTAGAAGGTGAAGAAGCTGTCATTACTTGAAGGTACAGTGTAAAGGTACAGGATTTAGGGAAATCTATCTGCTGGAATGGAATTTGATATTAATTACAATGTTTTCAATAATATATTATCACTAAAACTGAATTGTTGTGTATTATGATGTCGTAAAATGAGTTGCTTCTATCTACAGAAGGAGTCCACCATGTGTCCTACTGTAGCCCAGAATGCGGAACCAAAACTTTGGTTCTAGAGTGGGCCTTATTCATTTTCAGTGGCCACTGTTTTGTAGGCTGACACAAAGGAGTATTCAGCTGTTTGCAATCTGTAATCTCAACACTAGAGGCCAATAAATCCTACACATTGGACCTTTAACTAAGGCCACTAAGTGTGTTGCATGATGCCATCCCCAAGAAGGATTCTGGCATAAGTCTACTATGTCTGTTAGACTGTCTTTCTTGGGCTCCATGACACTATCCATAGAGTGTCAGCAAAAAATGCCACATTTTCATCAGTGATATTCAAAATAGATATTTTACCCCAATTCATTGTCCTGTTTTGGGTGGTATTTAAAAAAAAGTGCAAGGAAACTGATAAGGCTTCACAGTCGGTGTTAAAAATGGAGCAAGCATGGAAGAAGACTCAGTTTTCGAGTCTATGGGGCTCTGAGAGACTCACAGGTTCAATGACCTTGCCCAGAGCTTTTGAGGAAGGTTGTCACAGATGAACTGAAGTTTTTTCTTCAAACTCCTGGTCTCACATGTCATACTTATGTCCATTTAAGGGTGAAGCTGCTATTGTCAATCTTGATATGTGTGGCTTGGTGTGTTAAGCTTTTAAGCCTTTATGATGCTCAGCATTGCAGGGTAACAAACTGAGATGGATTTCATATATAATTCAGTCGCAAAGTTTTTTTTTTGTTTTGTTTTGGGGGTTTTTTTTTGGTGTTTTTTTCTCTTCACAAATGTTGAAAGTGTAATGATTTAGATTTTTTGGTTGCACAGTGAGCTAACAACTTTCAGCTTTCTTTATAGTACAATATAAAACATCTTCTCACTCAAATATATTGTTAGATGGAACATTTTTGTCCTTGTGTTATTATTTATTGATTTGGAAAGGGGGAGAAGACTGGGAAATAGAGTGTGCCTGTGTGTGTGTGTGTGTGTGTGTGTGTGTGTGTGTGTGTGTGAGTGTGAGTGTGTGTGTGTGTGTGTGTGTGTGTGTGTGTGTGTGTGTGTGTGTGTGTGTGTGTGTGTGTGTGTGTGTGTGTGTGCGTGCGCGCGTGCGTGTGTGTGTGTGTGTCCAAATGCTGTGTCTAATCCTACACTGTGGCTTGCCCCAGTGGCCCCTCTCCTCTTCCAGACCTAAATGGAACAGGTGGGGAGCCGCAGCCTCTCGGGGCCGGCCTCACACCTCACTGGTGCCCACACTTAAATTGGCTTCTTCTCCTGCTGTTCCACACCAGTAATTACCCTCCCCAGCCCATGCCAGGAACAGGAGAAATGAATGTAGACAAATAAACAAATAAATAGAATGCCGGAGGGGCAGAGTCACAGTACTTTGCACCCACTTGTTCAAACTGAGTATAGAGGTATGGAAATTGGTTGGGATGTGGAGGGTATCGCAGCCGTTTCTAAGAACATGCACACACATGCACTTGGGGTTCTACACCTGGGTTTTCTCTCAAAATGGTATGGCATTATATATTCAGACAAATACAATTATATTCAACAGTCACTCCAATTGGATACCTAGTATTGACTGGTGTAAACTCCACTGTGGCACCCTGCTGTGTCCTGGCTGCACTTGTCTTGTCTAACAGCTGAAGTAACAGTAATCATCACTTTTTTTTTTTTTTTTTGCAAACTGTGGTTTAAAGAAATGAGGAGGGAGCAATATCTGAGATACCTGCTGGGCCCCATGTCAGAACAACCAAAGTCAGAGGCACATGATGACTCATGTGTGTCCTCATGCTTTAAGCTGTCAACACACCCCTCTGTCTCTCCGGCTATCCATTTTCTCCCTCCAGAGTGCGCCATTAACTCAGACGGGCCATGTTTAAAGGGCTTTGCCTACTCCACTGACACCCTGTCAAAGGCTCTGAGATTACCTTTGTCACCTGCCTGTCTGTGACAGACCTGATGGCATGCATGACAAAGTTGAGAGAGAAAATGGTAGAGAAGAGAGAGTGAGAGAGAGAAGCGATAGCTTCCATCGATTTAAAATACTGAGGGAAAAAGAAAGGAGCAGCATCCAAAATATTCACTTCTGTCATTGAGTGCAAATTATCAGATCGAATCAACGTGAAAAGTACAATGTACAAGCAATGCATGAAATATAGTTCTGTCCCACTAACACAAGTTCAGATGAGTCCCTACTGTCTGTTGGGGGGAAATGTGAGACCCCTTGTCATTATTTTAATGCTGCAGTCATAAACACAGAGGAGGAGGATGGCAATTACTGAGATTCAAAAACAACTTGAGTACACAAACTCTAACTAGGCCCATGATACCCCAAGACATGTAAACAAACAGCACAGCTGGATGTAAATTGTTTCAGCGCTCTCATCTTCAAATTTTAGTTTAAATCTCTTGCCTGAAACACTAACAACGAGCCAGATAATCGTGTTTTAATCTCGCTTGTGTCCCGATGTCAGCAGATAATGATATTCATTTTCACGGGTGTGTTGCGTACACAAAAGCCTCCTAAATCAGGGTTTGCACCCAAGCCTCGGGCCAATAATTCAGTAAGTTTCAGAAAGCTTGAAGGGAGAATATGGCAGGGTTGCGGGGGATGGTGAGATGGGAGGGGGTTGCTATGCCAATTTGAACCACCCGAGCTCCACAATCTGCCCATCCAGATTGCTCTTTGGACCCACTTGCCTCTCCATTGGGAAACAATACATCATGTAGCAGAAAAACTGTGGGTTACTATGTGCTAAGATTGTGGATCATTCTGCATACTTTTGTCAGAAAGGCTCAGATATGATTGTATATAAATTTTGGGAATTCCTAAAATTCTGAAACAATGATGTGCACAAGGTTGTATTAAATAGTTGTAGTATTTTAACTACATGTGAATTTTGCATTAAATTTTAATCCATAACATCATTGCAAAGAATCACATATAATGCCAAGTTATTGTATTATCTTGAGTCAATAACAATAAATTAAATTGATGTAGACTTGTACATAAACCAGATATAAATTTAACTAGAACTTCTTTATAAATATAACAAGTCAACATAATAGATGGTGATGATAGAAAACCGCGACCCGTAACATTGAACTTGTGTAATAAAATTAAATGGGAAATGTATATGTAATTAAAATATGTGGGCATATATTACAATTGTGTTCTCTAATAAATACCTTAGGAATAATGTGAAAGGTAGACAAATGGGCTTCAAGGTGAACACAACAACAAAGTTAGTTCTGCTAACTTAAATAGACAAGAACATGTACAACCACAGTAACACTACTAACCGAAGATGTTGGCCATGGAACCCTCAGAAATAGATCAAAAACGCATTTACAACACCCAAAGTGCCCTGTGTTAAACACAACTCCACCCAAAATTGTTTGAAAAGATTTTACAAAATGCAAATATGTTTTGAAGGTTAGTGTGTAGGATTACGTGTCTTGAGGGGCAGAGGGTAAATACAATTGTGAATCCACTGATGTATTATCACCTAAAACAAAGAATTATGTTTTAATTATATTAGAATGAGCTCATTGTATCTATACAGGTCATCTTCTATCGAGTCTGCCATGTTATACCATGACGTTCCTACCGTATTCCACAATGGACAAACAGAAAACTGGCTTTAGAGAGGACTTTTTTTTAGCAGGGAAGCGTGAGATAAGGGGTATTCAGTTGGTTGCAATCTTAATTCAAAACACTGGTACTTTAAGTATAATATATCGCATGCCTGATTGCACTTTCAAGTAGAAAAAAAGTTTTTGATTTATGTATCTGGCAGATCAAAAAGAGAAAAAATATCAGTACGATATTCATTGACATTGTATTTAATTAGTTTTCTGCCAGCATATTTACTCTTGTAATACAAAATCATGGAAAGACCACGGTCTAGGTCTTGTATAGAAAAAGTGATGTGAAGCACCGAACACACTGTTTCTTTAACTTTAACTTAACTTTCTTTCTCTAACCTCCAACCATCTCCCTGCAACTTTGGTAAATAAATGCAGCACCTCATTTACTCCAAAAACATTCCCTCTGAACACAATCCGAGCAGCCATTACACTTGTAAGCACAACATAATTGGGGGAACAATTAAGTATTATGTAAATGGAATTTTGAGTAGACAGGTTGACATTAAACATACTAATACACCAAGGAAGGGCAGCATCTTAATCTCCTAAATAAACAAAAATAAATGTAATAAGCATTCTATAGATGTGTATTTTGTACACCTTACTCTAGTTTGAGTGCTTTTAGACACCATTGTTTATTTCACACTTTGGAGTCGTCTCTATGCATAGACTGATGAGAGATGTATGCTAAACGATGGAATGCCCTAAAGCGATTGAAAACAAGGGAGATCTGTGAAAATTAGCAAAATGTCTGCTGTTAAATAATTCTTTCTCTGTTGATGCCAGAAACATCATTCATGGCTCGTTACTACAGAAAAAAAGTGTATATCTTTAGCTCTCAATGTTTCATCACCTGAACACTAAGGCTTTGCACAGATGGAAAGCATTTGGATAGTTATTCCTTACTCTACCAAAATGACTTCCAGTCGAAACAGTACTGCCAGCATCCTTTGGTGGACAGCACAAACATCATCACATACCAATTCCACAACAATCCAACACATTTCTGCTCACAACATGACCAAACTGTTGATGTGTTTTGCTACCAGGGTGTATCATCAAATGGTATGACTTCCTTTGTAAGCCTGAACATATCAGGTCTAACACTACAGCAAGCCAAATAATGGATAAAAAGGCTGGAATCTAAGTTGTGAAGCTGACAGCCTATGAGTTCTCATTACAAACTCCTACAACCTTTCGTTCACTTTAGTCTCGATAACAATGTACAGAAGAGTTGTGAACCAATAAACTGACATACAAATTGTTCTCTTTAGTAACATTACATGTTGAGTACTAAATGAGCAACAGAGGAGACCTGCATGCTAAAAGAAAGGAGCCCTAAAAGCCACTGGAACTGAGGGGGGCCTATGAAAATTAGCAGCATCTTCTTATCTTTCTCTGTTGATGCCAGAAACAGCATTTATGGCTCATTAGCACAGAAAAAAGGTGTATATTTCCAGCTCTAAATGTTACATCACCCAATCACTAAGGCTATGTAAGGCTAAAAAGTATTGTGCTACTTATTCATTAAATTTCTTCCTGTGGAGTTAGCATTTCCGACATCCTTTGACAGACTGTGCAGACATCATCAATGTCATAATCACCACCAAATCCTCACTACTCCAATCCATTTCTGCTACCAACAGGGCCAAGGTGTTAATGTGTTTTAGCCACCAAGGTGCATCATCAAGAGTTATGATGTCCTTGGTAAGCGTGAACACTTCCGTTCTAATCAAACAGTGTAGCTAGATAATGAAAGATATTTGTAACACCAGCATTGTAAGTCAGATACTAGCTATGAGCTATTCCCCTTCAACCTAAGTTTTATTAACAATCTTCAGAAAGAATTTAGAACTGATGAGCTGAGAAAAACAATTCACATATCTATGGCATATATTCAGACTACGATTTACAGCAAGTAACATTTCAATTAAAAATGATAACAGACCGCTAGCTCAAAATATTGATCCTGACAGCTGACAACTCCTTTCTAATGGATAGTGCCCTATACTGTATATCATCATACACAATATTGCCAATATGTTACCTTTTTAATGCAGTCTTTTAATGTTGTTGTCTCTTTTGTCCACAGCTGTATGAGGTACGGAGGTACTGCAGCTAAATCTTACAATGATGAATTTGCCACTACACCTACTACAGTACAAAATGTCCAGCAGCTTGTAGCGTAAGTGCTGTTTCAACAGCAAACAACACAAAATCACTGGATGTTTTTCACATGTGTTTTTGATGGGTCAGTTTTGTCATATAGTGAACTTAGTAGTGTTAATTTGCACCTGATTCTGTTCCAAATGTACTACTTTATAAACAAGATTTCTAGGAGATGGTGATGATGACCATGGTCAATCATATATATATATATATATATATATATATATATATATATATATATATATATATATATATATATATATATATATATATATATATATATATATATATATATATATATATATATATATATACATTTTCTCTGATTTAACCAATACACTGTAAAGTATTTGGACATGTGAAGAAATATGTGACCATGACATATCTTTTGTTGTTGACTGGTAATTTGCTATTTAGCTAACATGTGGCAGGCATGACATGAAAAACAACAAGCCCTCTCCTCCATATGGAAGCTCCCACACAAGAACAGTGACTCAGTATGCACAGATGTAGCTGCTTTAAAGACAAGCAACACATCAAGATGAATGATGTGTTTTAACACATGAGACATACATTCAAGAGCTTCAACATGAGATGATGTGTGAATGCATGAAGCCAACCCTAGCAGGCTTAGTGACTGGCACAGCTAAGAGTAACGTCAGTGTAACAATTAAGCTGGCATTACTAGGTAACATTTGTTGGCCTGCATTTAGACATAGACCTGTCAGCTAGATGGTGTCTTTACAAGTAAGTAGCTGAAAAGTAATAATGGGCAATAGCACTTAAGTAAATATTTACATTCAAGATCCAATGTTGGCACTGTACATCTTACCAAATGTCATGAGTCAGATTTTGCAATCCACAGCCAATATGATGTTTGAATTTCTCTGATTCAGCCACTGCAGTGGATGAATTTAAAAAGATAAAAAAAAATTTTTTAAAAAAATCGATCAAATCTGATTACTCAAGGACTTAAGGGCTAGGAATATTGGATCATTTTAGGACAAAAAGAAAGAACAAAATTAACAATATGAGCAAAGAAAGAAAAATGGCAAGTGAGAGCAAGAAACACAGGGGCTTGCACTTCCCTTGATATGATTTATGCGATTTTTGTTAAGCTTTAACAGCAGAATAGAACTCATTGCAAAAAAGCAGAGCTGAATAAATGCCGGAATGTTATGTTATAAAGTCTGCTGTCAGTTCCACTGAGGCCAACACATCTGATTTAGCAGCAGGCTCACCTCAGTCACTTGTCATTTTGTAAACAATCTCAGGGAGCATGTGGTGACAGGCCTGTTGCCTGGGTTACAGTCTGCCCATCAGGCTCATTAGTGATGCCAAGGTTGTCTACAGGTTGGCCAGGAGCTTTCAGAGTATCCTCTACCCTCAGGGAGGGCCAGAAGGCTCACTGGAGTGGATCCACAGCCAGACCAAACCCTCTCCTCCCCCCTCAAAACAGGAGATGCCCTTTCTTCTTTGGTCAGCCATCATCTACCAGCAATTGAAGCTCCTCTACCCCCCTACACTTTAGAGAATGTCATTCATTCATTCACTTCCCTCATTTGGCCTAATCATTACCTCTCTGCCAGCATGTGGTCTCTTTTGGTCACCTTCTCCATCTCTTTGTTTTAGCCGGCAGCTGTTAAATCTCAGAACACCTTCTCCTTCTAATCACACACATTGTAAAGCACTCTAATCACAAAGTCACATTGGGTGGTCTTGGACACCACAATGGAGTCTCACTCCATGAAGAGCAAAATGGCCACATTCATTTTGAGAGAGGACCTAAAAGAGTTAAGTCCCATCAACTATGAGCACATCCTCCCAACCCTGTTCATCCACTCCTACTCGTAGCTACACCTACCCTTACTCTGGCAGTAAACGATTCTGCTTGAATCCCCAAGATGTATGGCTTGTGGTGGGAGGGCAGACCATTTAGGACTTATTTCATGTATTTCAGCTGCCAGAAAAAAAATGATTGGTGGACTTAGTCTATTATTTAACTATAGATAGAGCAGGCTTGGGTATTACAAGGTCGACTTTAAGCATTATAACTCTTTACTGTTTCATTATGAGTGAAATGAGAACATGATTATTTATTGTGTTACTCTGAAGATAAATATGCATATAAATTGTGTAATTAATACATATAAACTGATATATTAGACATTAAGTCAAAAATGACATATATAAAAGGTATCCTTGACTTTCATTGTTGCAAAACGTTAATAATGACTTGAAAATTGAGCTTGAAATGCAGCCTACCACCTGTAGACATAATTATAGTCTAGCTTTGATTTATATATATTCCCTTTCATTGCAGACATCTTATAATTACTTAGGAAACTATTTCTAACTTCAATTATGTTTGCACTTACAACACCAATCTTTGTAATGTCTTGTAATAAAAAGTAAAAGTCTGATATCAGACTTGGCCCCAAAACCTCAACTTTGGTAGGTTACTGTCTGTGTCGCTCGACTCCCAGACTTGTCCAGAACTGCCTGTACAATTGCACCCCCTCCCTCTCTTTTCTCATTGCAGCACAGAGGCAGACAAGGTCCTCCATCACCCTGACTTAGGTAGGACGGCTGGATCTATGGGCTGTAACAGGGTTGGTGAGGGGGGGGCATAGTTGAGAGCCTGGCCAGACACATCTCCCTTTAGATCAATCACATTTCCCCTTTCTGTCCTTGAACCTCCCTCTCCTTCTGTTTCTTTTTTTCTCCTCTGTCCTATTTAAAGAGAAGGGATATGTGATGGGAAAGTTTAACAGTATGAGAAAGTACCTGCAACACCCTGAGCTTTAGCTGCCTTGAAGTGCTTTTTTTTTTTTTTTTTGTCAGTACCAGGATGGATTGGAAAATGACTAAATCTCTGTGACTCCCTATCTTTCTTTTTACCTTGTTCTGTGTTTATGTGTTAAAACTAACTATTTACTGGTTGAAAACAACCACAGCAAATATTTATTTATTTATTTAATCAATTGGTGCATTTATTTTAACTGTTTTGTCATGGTGTTTAACAGTCTGCTAATGACAAGGTTAACTGTGCAAACAAGTGCGCATGTGCATTAAAAGCAAGCATGTCTGCTGTCAGGGGTTGCATCAGCAGCTTTGAGTGATCATTGTTGTGTCGACTCACTTCACTCTGGCACTGCCACTCCAAAACCAAGGAGCCATAAAGCATGGCTGTCTGCCTCAAAGCACCCATCCATCCACAGGCACTCGACACTACCTGAACCCTCTGATCTTTTACAGAGACCCAGTGTGTGAGTGGCAGGGCCTAAAATGCTAATGATAGCGTGGCAGCAGTGGAATATAATACAGCACAGACAAACGGAGTCATACCCTGACATTTTTGACTCTTTTTTCCTGTGTTAACATGAGCATGGTGTTGTGTGTTTATTTTGTGTCACGTATAACAACCAACATTTATGTCAGAGGTTTTTAGCAGATGTCCTATCATTTAAATAACTAAATAACTTTTGTTTTGGCAGGCAATGTTTGAAAGGCACTCTCTTCAGAAGGAGTTGTCTCTCTGTCACCACAGTAAAAAATGCCTCAGTTAATTCAAACAAATTGAGGAAAATAATATTTAGCGTAATATTGTCTGCAACGCTGAATTCAAGCACCTTTAAGCAGCTATCTTACAACTGCCCCCCCACCCCCTATTATGATAACAATGGAGACAAAGCAAATCTTCTTGGTGATGGTCTTTTTTGCATATGTAGGTCATAAAGAAGGATCAGTGTGAAATGAAGGTTGTTTCACAGTGAGTTGAACTTCCCTGTACAAAAAAACTAAGGAAGCACAGCATTGCTTCTCTTCTGGGTGCTGCCAATAAAGGGCAAACATGCAACATGTAAATCTAATAGTTTGTTCATTGTTGTTTCTCTAAAATAATATTAATAAATTACAGTCAATTGTATCTTTGTGTGGGCTGGAATACTGTTTCCCTGTAGTACAATTAAGTTGCAAAGTCACATAACCATGTCGAATATATGTAATATGTCGGTCGGTTGCTCAAAGTAATGTCATGGCATTATTGGTCTGCTGTAATGCTATTCTATTCAATGTCATCTTTCTCACATTTATTGTATTTTGCAAAACTGCAGCGTAAAGGGGCAGAACTAATCAATGAACTGCCATCCATTACCAGGTCTCAGCAATCAAAGCAACATTAACAATGTTACAGTCACCACTCACTTCCGTAAATCTTGAAATCACTTCTAAATCTGCTTGGAATTCTGAATGCTTCTGGTTTCACCCTACGCTATTCCATACTTGTAAAATGAATAAATAGAAAAACAGCAAACTGGAATGGAGTCTTATTTTCCAGTAAGTATATGGTCCAGCTGCGTATATTCGAATTGATTTTTCATCTCAAGAGGCACTGTATGGTTTCAATAACCACACGGCTCAGGGTAATAAGAGGGGTATCAAATCAATTTATATCAACCGTGTATCACTGCCACTGTAGACAGACAGACAGACAGACAGACAGACAGACAGACAGACAGACAGACAGACAGACAGATAGATAGATAGATAGATAGATAGATAGATAGATAGATAGATAGATAGATAGATAGATAGATAGATAGATAGATAGATAGATAGATAGATAGATAGATAGATAGAGTGTTAAAAATAGAGTCACTTACCTATTGAAGAAACCAATGGAAGGTAATCAGGATGCACAACAGAACATGAGGAGAGAGAAAGGGAGAGAGAGGATTATTATGTGCTGTAAAAATAAGCTTAAAAATACTATTATCTCTGGTAACGGACCACTTGATGGACCAAACAACAAAATCTGTCATACTGACAAATGGTTTGAGGGTTCAAACTACTCCCAGTTGCTAGTGTTAATGCAGGAATACTGAGGTGCTTGGCAATCCTGTTTGCTTTAATATGAAACAGAGAAACTAAATACCATCTCTGGAGAAATCTCAAACCACCATCTAGACGAAATGGCCGTCTTTGTTCTTGCACAAAATGTGCACACTGATGTACGTGTACTTTCACCATCAGATATCACAGGGGGATTAGACAAACACGCTTGGCAGACTAGAGATATGAAATCAGGAAGTGGGACTAAAAAATGAATCAGATGTGTGCATGAGTAGGCATGGGTGTACATGCTGAAGAACCAAGTTTCTATCTCCTGCTTGCTTTGGGTAAAATTCTTGAGTCCCATTGATTGAGCATTGTAATCCAGGTCAGAGCCCTGAACTGGCAGCCACAGAAGCTACCCAAGCAGTGAGCTGGCCAGGTTGAAATTGATCCTAGCGGTCTCCTGAATCAAATAGTGTCCAAATCCTGTGTGCCATGCAGCATGCTGATACAATCTTCTGTTTGACCCCAGTGTAAAGAAAGAAAGAAAAAAAGGAAAGAAAGAAAGAAAGAAAGAAAGAAAGAAAGAAAGAAAGAAAGAAAGAAAGAAACAATATGATTGATAATCTGTGTCACCCCAAGATTAGGTTATAATAGTCATAAGCTGACGCAAAGATCTGAACCAACGCGTCAGGGACAGTGGAGGAGGAAGAAACAACTATCATGCATAGACTGTTTGTTTCAGTCACGGATATGCTGTATCCTGCTAAACACAAGTGACCGTTAGCAAATCAGCACTGTGTGGAAATCAAACATATCTGACAGTCTACACTGAATCGATCGCCATCGTAAAGCAATTTATGCTATAGTTTGAGTTTAGGAAAAAAATATCTAGTTGATTTAGAAGGGAGGGGGATTTTGCAGTTAAGAGATTTTGACATAACAAAAACTAGAATATAGCTACTTGAAAGATATATTGCTGATTTGTGAAAATGATACAGACTAAGTGAAAAATGATGCAACATGGACTATAGATCCTATGGTCCCCTTGTGGACTGAATTTTCATCTCTACTTCTTTAAACTTCAATCTCTGACAGAATTATGTGCTTAACACAAAACTTAACCCAAGCCTAAACTGCAAGGAATCAGTGGTTATGTTTACCTTCTCTCTCAGCAAACCATAGACTCAATCATTAAGCATTAGACACTGTGTTTAAACAAAGTGAGACCTGTATGCTTTCTGCAGTGAAATCAGAGCATCTTCAGTCTGCCAGTTTGAGAACACCTTTCAAAAGTCCAGTGTAAATGAATGCTATTTCAATTAATAACCTCTGAATGTCCTGCCTTTTCTGTAATTGCATATTTTTCAAAAGACTAAAATTCTCCAAAATAATATGGACTTGAGGCATTGCCTACCAATTATTAGCCAGTAAATTGCTGGGCATGATGTCCGTGCTGCCGTCTAGAGAATGATGCCAGAGACAACACATCTTTAATGAGAGCACCAATGTGCTTGGTGTGGTAGAGCACACTGGCAGCCTCCTCCTGGGGCTGTGGTGGGGTTTTGTTTTTGTTTTTTGTTTTTTTTTTCCTTTTTATCTTGGCTGCAACCTTGCTTTAAAGTGAAACATTTTTAATCAAATTGCGTTCTTTTAACTTGCACAGTTGTCTGCAGGGGAAGCCTTCACCTGTTTCATGATCACCATCCATGTCCTTTTATTGTGAGGCTAGGAAGACTACATTGCTTCAGACAGCTTCTGAAAGTTGAAAAGTTTAACACAGCTGTTGCGATGTAATACTGTGTACGACAGGCACAGCTGCATCAATGTGGAGGAATGAGGATGTTGTACAGTTGAGGGGAAGCAGTGCTAAAGGAAAAAGCTGTCTGAGGATAATGCTTTACATTATCCTCAGACAGCTTTTTCATTGGGGAATTCGACTCAGTGGCATGCATTAAGAATAAGTTCGTACAAATAGCTAGTGTTCTCGCTGATGGGAGATGTCATATATAGGTATTAAACTGAGACAGCTTAATAACCAATTAAAAACTCATTATATCTATATAAGTAGCACACTGCAGTTTCTTATCATCCATGTAAAGGCCATAATTCTGGCCTGAGAGAAGGTCACTTCTAACAAGGCAGTGTTCACCATGGAGACAAGAGAGTAATCCCATCAGTGTGCATCAGCCTGTCTTATTGTGTTTATCTGCAGGGTTTTTGGTGCTGGAACACTCCACATTGATTGCCATCCACTAGGGAATCCTGATGTCACAGCAAGTAAAATGGCACAACTTCACCTCCATGTTTGAATATATCAGTAATGTCACAAAAATATCAGTCTGAATTCACTTTTTCTAATTACTTTTTTGCACTTTCACTTATGTTTATGTCAGCCAAGAGATACCATATGGGTGATGGTTTTGCTGTATACAATTACAAAAGTCTAATAAAAATGCATATGATTGTGATGTTGAACGTTTTTTTTTTGTTTGTTTGTTTGTTTGTTTTTTTAGTGAGCAGGAACTTCTTCATTTCTTCTCTCTTTTTTTGGTGCTGTTTGTGTCTCCTGGAAAAGTTAAGTTTTGCCCTGTGGTGCATGCTCAACTTGATTGCGTGTGTTACAGAGAGGAAATGATTTGAGAACATAAAGGGACTTGTGGTGGCTTTAGAGCTTGTAAGGAGATGTTGATGATATTCTTGTCTCCAATGCATTCATATTTAAGGTCAGGCCAACAGCAGAGCGCTCCTCAAAACAAAACTTTCCTTTCTAAAATGTAATCTGAAATTAAAGGACAGAAGCAAGAATTCGTGGAGCTCGTTCTCACCATGTCCTGCTCTTAATCTAAATCCAAATGAGGCCTCCAACTCTTCAAATTAAACAGCGTTATTTAATGAACCTCATAAGCATGCACCCAAAGTGTGTATATGTAACATCCTTTTAATTAAATATTTAGTCCCCTCATCTATATGCCAGAGTGCTCTCGTCTTAATTGCAATGCACACTAGCGTGAAGTCAAGCAGAGGAAAAGAAAATAGTGTGACAATTGCTTTTATTTTTCGGAGAATAAACATGTAAAATGGATCTTTGTGAAATGTGCCACCTTGACAGGATTATAGCTGCATCAAGATCTCTTTGTCTGCTTCTTTCCCATAATGTGGTGAAAAATACTAGAAGCTGTTTTAGCTCCTTAAGCACATTGTAATTTGTATATTTCACCAATATGTTCTGTATTGTTCTAACTGGGCCAGGTGTGTGGCCCTGAGACCTTGTAATTGTTTTGGCGTTTTTTGGTGTTTTTTGTTTTTTGTTTTTTGTTCAGTACATTTTTTTTTAGCAATCTCTGGCACAACCGTTTCCTTCTGGGTTAATTAAGCTTTTTCTTATCTTATCTTATTATTATCAACCACAAATTATGAATGCAATGCTACTTTTTCATCCCAGTCTCATGGCCAACCATGTTATAGACCCAATAATGTGTTGTGTTGTGGTTTGCGTCAACTACTTTAACATGAAGACTATGAGCGTACATTAAGGTGCCATTCAAGCTGTGGGTGATACTGATTGGAACATTCGATGAGATAAAAACAAAGAGCAAGGAAGACTGTCTGGAGAAAAGCCTGGGGCGGGTCGGACAACAAAGGTTCAAGTATCATGTGAGGCCAGGTTTCAGGAAGTAGGTATTCTAACCAAAGCCATTATTTTTTTCTGTAGTGATTAATTTAAGGAAGAAGCCAAGCCATGATGTTTTCCTAAACTAAGCAGTTTTAGTGCTTTTATTTTGAAAATGTAAAAGGATCTTGCACATTTGTTATTGCTACCTTGACCACGGAAGAAAGACAATGGTGTTTTCATGGATAGGTGTGACTGTGGACCTAACAGCGTGACTGTGGATTGATGGTGTTTGTTACAAATTTAGGGGATATAGGGTTCACCTTTTTGAGACCAATATTATTCCTCTCTTAAGGGTAACTCAGTGATTTGTTCACTTATTGTGAATCCATGGTATCATTTAAGTCACAGTTAATCGAGCTCTGAATTGTGTGGGGCTGATACTGTTACAGTGGATTGTCTTTGATAGCCCAAGACAGGTGACCAGTAAGAATACCACAGTAAATTTGGCAGTAAGTAAGCAATTTCTGCATCACATCCACAAATCAAGGGTATTTAAGCTGCACTTGGCTTGAAGGAATGAGTTAAGTTTCAAGCTCAGCTGCAGCTCTCATGTTAAAAGAGGGCCAGTGGATAAAAAAGTCTCCCTCAAAGAGAAATTTGAAGTCAGGAGGGGAAACCTATTCATCTTGGCTTTCACTGATGAATCCTCTAGATTTGTGGCGGCAACAGGCATAACCATTATTCTTCCTTCATTCTCCGGTTAACATGATGTATTACTGAGGCAAGGGCCAGTAACTGAGCCCTGTGTGTTTCATTAAGAATGAAACACAGGGTTTTTCTTTGTCAGTAAAGATGACATTTCTGGGATCAAGGGATTGTTGAATTGTTTAGTAGGAAGTTTTATTTACACAAAAAGCTCTGTGTAGATACAGCTGCATCTGTATGATGTTTGGAGATTACAAGAGCAAAGATTAAGCAGAGGAGCACATTTCCAGGGCCCTGTTTTGGACACCTTGTGCAGATCCTGTTTAGACATTGCCTCTGGTAGGAGGTCTTTTATTAGCCACTTATGATCGATGTGTTATTTCTACCAGTTTGTGGTACTCACACTCCCACAGAGGTCCTGCCATTTAGTGTGTAATGCATCACAAGTAGGGTGGTTGCCCAATGATAGGGAAATATTCTGAATATGTACAATATGCTTCTGTTGTCTCTTGTCAACTGCTTAAAATGCATTTTTTAATGAAATGCCATTCAAGGTGTTTGCAGTTTTGCAGCATTTTGTGAGCGCTGTTATTTGGTGGTGGCGATAGAAGCTGCAAATATGGATACCTGTAATTCAAGCGGCCGCGAACCAACAGTCTGGAAGTAATTTCAATCATGAATTGAAAATGAGAAAAAATAGTATCACAGAATCCTATTATATGTCAGAATTATAGTTTCTCAATGACACGATAAGACAGTTTTCCCTGAAATACGAAACAATGACTTCGAAGAAGAATAAACAACACTTGTGACACTCTACTGAGTGAACAACATGAATTATTTTGATCGATATGAGATAATAGGGTTATGCGCTTTCCATGTGACAGTCACATATGCATACCATGGACGTACGATGACAGAGGGGGTTGAACTTATGACGATAAATAAACAAGCAGCAGATTTAGCAGCAGATATGCCATCACAGTAAAATGTGTGTGGATATTTTCAACCATCACCCAAAGAGACAAACCATCATATGGCAGTGCAAGGATGACTGCAGCACATTTATGCAAATGATGTCAAGATTTATGTCCTCGAGCAATACACTTGACGTGATGTACACAATGTTTACTTCAGGGCCACACAGAGATGTACCAACTGTCTAACCTTAAATAACTTAACTTGTTAGAATGTGTGCTGAGACTTACAGTATTTATCCTTTGTCCATGTAAAGGAAAAGAACAGTAAGTGTATGTTTATCAGTGATTTCAAAGGACTGACACTGCCTGGTGATACAGATGTTGACAGTGCTCATTATAATAATTGGATCTTTAAAGACAAGGAAGTCATGGCATATCTGCAGGCCGGCTGGATTAAGAAGGCCGATTAAAAGTCTGGTCATCAAGTCAAGCCACAGCGAAAATATAACAATTGCCACTTGACAAACAGCATCACGGCTTTGTGTGTATTTTAAACACTCTCACAGTGCTGAAACATAACTACAATTATAAAAGCACAAGTGTGGCCCTGGAGAAAACAATAAGTTGGGTATCAATAGTTTTTATATGACAATTAATAAAATAATTCCCAGTTATGTGAAATGGTTGTTTAACCTACAGGATAAAAACTCACAATGCACCTTAATGCTGCTTTCAGACACTATCAACAGTTGTTTTTTTTAGCCAGAATTTTAAACCATGGGCAGCCAATCTCAGCATAAAGGCTAATAAAAATCGGACGCTGCCTACAGTGCTGAATGGAACAGGGCTAAAATAAAATGAATGCCTTGGCAAACCAAAGACATCACAAAGTTAAAACGTGTGATGTGAATGCAATGGTAGGGAGGAGATTGAATGGTACATTTAGTGGTACATTTCACCTTCTAAAAGGTCTAAAAGTGCACCATCATAATACAATACACAGAAACTAGTATGAGGCCACATTTTGTTCATTGTTCCAAATATTCTTGCTTGAGTTGTATACAAACATTTAGGAATACAATCTTGTTTCAGTATGTGTAACTGGTATCCAGGTCTGTTCCATCAAACTCAAAGTAGAATAGATCATTCTACAGATCTACAAAACACAGCAGCAAAACATTATCAGAGTCTTCCAATGAGGCTCATGGGAGAAGGAGAGGGCAGTGGGAAGACTATTCTAAGACTGCAGTTTTGAGTGATTTCAGCAGAACTTTCTAAAAACCAGGTAGAGCAAAAGTTTTGGGAGCAAGCTTGACCTTTAACATGTATCTGACAAGGTATGCAAGTCTGTCACTCACCTTCATTACAATTTGGTGAACAAAAGACAACCTCCCACAGGGACTAGCAATTACATCCAGAGAACTACAAACCTGAAATGGTCTTAAGGACCAGGAAGATGAGGGAAAACACAGATTTGTAAGCTCTGATTCTATCCCTCCTCTCACAGGTCCCTGAAGCATGCATGGAATTGAGTGTCTAAACCAAACTTCTGGCTGATGGGTGACCTTACCTGTTCTTTATAATTTCACACTAAGAGATGTAATGCATATTTTCTAATTACAGATCACTTCGAGAGGAAACCACGTCCTGCATAAAATGCTCCTTTGAAAGCCTTGTAAATAAATAAAGGCAAGCTCTCTAATTAAACAAGAATGGGCACTCATGCAGTAAGCATGATGCCTTTCTTTATCCCTGAGCCTTTTAGGGGAAAGTGTGCCTTGAAGTTAAAAGTCTTTTATGAAAATGTGTTTTGAAAACTGTGAAAACACAGACATGTATTAATAACTGCCCACTTAAAGTGCAACGAAAAGTCAGCATCACCCTTGGGTCGTTTGCAAAGTACTTGGCTTTTAAGTTTGAGTTTAATTATAGATTGGGCAAAAAGGTGGTCACAGCAGGAATTAGAATAAACTGGTATTCTCATAAAAGAGAGCTGGTATGCATCACAGTTTGTACTCACACTGTGATACATACCCACCTACACGTTTGAATTACAGTTCATTGAAAAAAAAACATTACATGCATGTAATGTCAAGCCTGTAAAGCACAGCTTTCATTGCAAATGTTCACTAACTGTGCCTATGAGTCATTGCAAAAAAGGGACACAAAGAGGTTTTACTTTAAAGTGAAGTAACTCTGTCAAAATAGGAATAGACAGACTGGTAAGACACAAATCCTGAATGAGGTTATGTACAGTGCCAATAGATTTCCCACAAAAATAGGATAAGCCAGCATGTCCTGGAAATGTTTGGTGGGTCAGGATTACTGATTCATTACATTTTTGTGTCATGGTATTAAAAGAAAAATACATGAATGTGGGTGATGTTTTCACCTTTGAGTCTGTGTGTGAATGTGTGATTCATCAAGGAAAAATGTCTTTGTGGATACATACTGTCATTTGTGGCAGGAACTACCACAGATACAATTTTGAGTACATTGTCAGGATGGCTTCACAACTGCACAAGATCCAGTCACTTAATTTCACAGGTTTGTAGCTGAGATCAGAATGAAGGCTAAGTTCAAAGATGGGCATGGTTGAAGTCCTAGAATATTTTTGACTAAATTCCTTCTCTGATATTACAATACTAGGCTTAATACTGACTATAGAATCTTTCACAAAATATCAACACAATGAGATTTTTTTCATTAATAATCATCAGTGATGTGGATATAATAACTAAGTGGTTAAAGGCACACATTAGAACAAGAATATGTTTGTTAAGTTTAGAAAATTATATCACTTTCCTTTATAGCAGCCTTTAAAACCAGGAAAAAAATACATTTTGTCATATCACATTATGAGGACATCCAAAATCTAAGACGATATATAGTCCCATATCTCAATAATGATATACAGTGTAACATCTTTATATTGCCCAGTCCTAGAATATGTTCTACTTAAGTCTTTCTGTCAAACTCAGTGATGAAATAGCATTGTTTGGGCAGAGCTTAAACAGAGACAGATGGAAAAGTATTTATTCAGCATCATCTTTAACTTAAAATGGTGTCAGAGCATTGTATCAGAAAAAGGATGAAAATTAACGTGTCTGCCCAGATGTTGTGATTCTATAACAGCTGCGACTACTGCAGAGTCAACTGATTTAATGTCAGTTGTAACCTTTCTCGCTGAGGACAAAAGCAAGATGTTAATGGGTGTTAGTGGGAATTTTTTCCAATGTGAAATTGGTATAGGGCAGTGACTGCAGAGGAATACACAGAGGCAGATAGATAGTAGATAGATAAGATACTATAGATAGACATATGGTTTGTCCATTGTTTATGAAAAAAAAAAAAACAGCGTGTTGTATAGTACCATGGTGAATGCTTCAATGCTAAGCTTGTGTGAAACTCTGTAAGGCTCATAATTGAAAATTTATATTG
This sequence comes from Acanthopagrus latus, assembly GCF_904848185.1. Classification (NCBI taxonomy): domain Eukaryota; kingdom Metazoa; phylum Chordata; class Actinopteri; order Spariformes; family Sparidae; genus Acanthopagrus; species Acanthopagrus latus. The sequence continues at coordinate 13,703,753 of NC_051039.1, forward strand.
TTCATCTTTTCATGTTATTGCAGCTATTACAGACACCTGATAGAAGACAAATCTTCAGGCATTTTGGAGATTGTAGAAAAGGTTGTGGTGTGACAGAGAGTGTTCACATTTTTGCTTCATTGCTTTGCTTTTGTGCTGACTCAGAACATGCCATATTTACAGCAGTGCCTTTTTTTTTAAAGAGAGGAACTGAAGGGAGTTGTTGTAGAGGAACCCCTGGTAAATGACTGTGTAGACCTCAAGACAAGATACATAGCTGACATGGCCACAGAGCTGGAAAATATTTGCATTGGTGTCATTGGTGTCAGTGTCTGCATTAATGAATTAATTCATTTATTCACTTGTTTGCTTCAATAATAACACTTCAGTCTCACAATTTGTTTTGATTTCTTTTGTGGATGTGAAGGCACAATTTGCATAAGCCAGCTATTCTGGGTTGCGTAAAATCTATTGAAGTTACAGCGGCTGCATTGAATAAGCTTGCATTTGGCATAATAAACCAATTTGATCTGAACTGACTTTGCAAAAGGAGGGATCCAGCTGAATGGCCAGCCTGATCAGATAGGCCACGAGAGACCACAAGGACCCCATTCGGCTTTACGAATCCATTATATATGCAATGCAAATCAACAATACAAAGACCATGGTTTAATCCGTTTTTATAATGCGGAAGCTCATCAGTGGAGTGACTGGCTGTCAGTGAGCATAAAGGTCAGACATTCTAAATAATGGATGCAAAACACTGATAAAAAACTGTGATTTTAATTAAAGCAATAAGCACCTTTGAATTTGTTTTTGTGGCATAATGTTTATTAATGTGTTTATTTCCAGACTCAAACACCTAATCATGCAAACTGATTACATCATATTGAAAAGGGACAGGCAGCTGGAATCCACTTAAGACCTCATCCTTCTTCTACAGCACAGACTACTAGAGGAGGTGGATGTAGAGATGGAGATACAGACATCATTGATTCAAGTTCAATTTTCGTTCTACTAAAGAATCAACTATGTCACTAAAATTTGAAAGGAGGTACCCTAATACCACTACCATATTTATGATAATCTTTCCTCATAATTATTTTGATGATTTTCTACAATGCTAACTGCATGTATCTGCAGAGATCCATTTACAGATTTGAATGATTTGATGTCCTTTTTGAATGGCATAGTGTCCCATCACACTTGCCCAGAGAGTGATGCTGAATCAGGCATTCCGCCAGTGTTAGCACTGAACCAGATGACTGACTCCCATCTAATGGAAGCATCACTTTCAAAACAAACTCAATATACAGCACCCCTCTGGGACCCCCTCCATACAAAAAAGAAATAGCTGCCTCAAATCTACAGGGATACTATTCAGGGGCCCCTTCGATTGAATCTATAGTCTGATAGTCTTTGGCAGGCAGTATATTTCTTCACTTTATACTTGGCCCCAGCATGGGAGATTGATATCCATTGAATATAATAGAGGAAGGAAAAGCCATTCAAAAATCCCTGTAAGGATTGTGATGGAGTGTCTAAACATTAAGTAACCAAATGGGATTCATGACAGCCCACAACTTTGACTCAACAATTCACAGCATTGACTCTGAAATGATCTTCCATGAAAAGAATATCAGATGACTCCCAGTATGTATGAGAAGAAACATTAAACGTCAACACAGCGACTGTTATTCATCTGTTTCAGCTGGACCAAACTGCCTTCGCTTAAAACGCTTCTTTTAAACAAAAAAGCAATTCGACAACATTCTTTTGGTGCATTGTATTGAACTGTGTAACCCAAACTTTGACCTGACCCTAGAGAAAGAAACTATTCTATGCTATGTTTACCATTCTGGGCTACTGAAGAATATGGCCATGCAACATGCTAGACTTTGCAGAACAGGTCATTCAATGGGAATGAAAAGATAACAATTCTTATTTTCAAGGAAGCATACATGAAGGGAAACGTAATTTCCACACCTAAATCTACACACCTACTAGCAGATATCGGTGTGTTTTTCAAACAGCCTGATCCATTTAAGACCCCTTGATTTGTAATATGAATAGATACTCTAGTAAACTATTTTGAATAAGAAGAAGGCCTACATACAAGTGTCCACAGCTTGTCACAGGCCTGTGTGCGTAAAGACAGTCGAGGTACTGCCTCAACCCCAATACCAGTGGTCAATATATGATAAAAAATCTGCATGTGTCAGATGGTTGCAATGTACTTTTTTATGTGCCTGCATGTGAGCACCTGTATATGCCAAAACGGGATTTAAAAAGGAAAAATAATTCACAGAGAAACATCAAAGAGGACCAATGCGCTCTAGCATCAGCTCTTCCATATACCTTTGTGTGTTCCTTTTCCATTCAGAAAATCATAATGAAATGCTGTATTTTCCATCTAAAAACATTAGCATGCCTCCTTTATGAAACCTCAATTATAACCACCAGCTGCCACCATGCACCAAGCATGACATTGAAACTTGACATGGCCTCCGACATGTGCTTATCAAACAGCAAATCATTGATCATAAAGCCTGCTGAACTATTTCCCTGTACATGAGCATCTACCACGTTATTAAAATCAAGGGTTCTGAATAAATCCAATTTATTTCCCTCGCAAATACCAGACCTTGGCCTTTGGTCTTCTATTGGATTAGGTGAAAACAGAAAGAGAAATGAGCAATTAGGGTGCACTACTTAAGTATGAATGGTTGTGCAGACCAGTTAGTTACTATGCTGTCACTATCATACATGTAAGCTCCAGAATCACAGTCCCACACAACTTCCTCAAAGGAGTCAAATGAAAAACAGCGAGTTTTGACGCCTATATGAAGACACAGCTCTCCTCTTATCAACTTGGATATATAGCTGAACTGCATTTGCAAATGGATGTTGTGGTTGTACCCAAGCTCAAAAAGAAACAAGAAAGTTACAGTGTGTTTGCATGTGGCTAAAAAAGCAGCTAAGATTAGCTAATTAGCATAATTCGTATCATTATGTTCAGTGTTTACGTAAACGCTTCTTCGCAAAACACCAGTGGGCAACTGTTTTTTTGATTGTTGTTGTTGTTTATTTTGTTTTTTGTTTTTGTTTTTTTTTGTTTTTTTTTTCTGTATCAACACAAAGTACCTTTCCTACATTAATATCTACATGTTAAACTATTAGCTTGTAGCTTGAATGCAGAATGCAGCCTAAATGGCAGAAACTGTGTTCTTAGAACAGTTGAAATAAACGGAAACCTAAGAGGACAAATCTCTTTGTCTTGGCAAATGGCTCTGTTTCTCAGATTAAGCTTTCAAAACAGAGGCAGTATACAAGATCCACCAATGTTCAATCTAACATCAGTGCAAAACAATTCCATATGCGCTTTGTAATCCTGTCTGGCAGCACACTAAAAATATGTCTGTGGCACTCAGTCACTTTGTGTGGGGTGTCTTGTCTTTAAAGTGTAAAGTTCTTCTGTCTGTTCACAGCTTAAGGTGAAGGATTGTTTGAATATTTTCAGTTCAGGGAAGTATCTTTAGTGAGGCAGAAAATCACTGCAAGTAGCAGAGAACACAGAAATGTTTATAAATGCTAAACAGCAAGATGTGTTAACATTTCTCTCTCTGATGCAATCATGCCATCACTGGATTAATGTTAGTTCACTTTTCAAACAAAATTACAGAACAACGTGAACTTTACTGATGATGTTAGTGTTATTTGTGGAATACAAGTCTCGATGAATTTTGCTATAATCCAAAAATGTCAGTTTCCATATCTGATAAGCTTTCTCTGAAATTTTCCCTCAAAATTCAACATTTAGAAAAGAATGGGGATTTTCATGAAGAAGCAAGCTTCCAGTGATTTCTATTTTTGGTTTTTTATATTTATATATAAATTTTCCATAAAGAATATTGCATTAAAATCCCTTTGCATATCCTCAAATGATAAGTCCAGCTTTGAAACTGAGCCCTCAAGCTCTCTTGAAAAAAATATTACATTTTGCAATTCTCTCTAAGTAAGTCCTCAAAAACTACAAAACTTCTCAAGAAAATAACTCAAATGCAGCCTGCTGCAGGAACTCAACAGCATTTGGATCATATTGGTCAAGTCTCCCATGTGTAGAAATGTTATCTGATTAAAGTATTTTCAAATTATTCTGAAGGCATACGATTCTGAAGAAAATAAAACAATCCCAATGGAAATTGGTTCTGTATACGAGTTGCTTCCAGCACAGTGAAATCAACATCTCTGAGAGAAGAATTTAGATCGAAGAAGCTGTGTAATCTACTCAGCAGGCTTTTGGTTTAATGCCGTGAGTGTCTGGTCATAATGAAGGTTTATAAACATCACATAGACAATGTGCACGCTTGTGAAATTAAACTTTTCAATACAAATGTTGACAGTATTACCACGGACTTGCTCTGTTTTACTGTGTTTCTTTACTCGTGCATGAATATCAGTAATCACTAAATAATAAATGAATGTTTATTAGATTGGCACACTGCTTCTATAGACAGATAGATAAATGAATGGATGAATAAACAGGTTTAAAAACACACTTACCTGTTGTAGTGGTTCCAGAGTACACATGTGGGAAAGAGGAAACAGAACAACATAATTAGCAATCTTGCAAATAACATCAATGCTCTCAGTGCTACCAGTCACACACACACAGAAAACTGTGCAGTATGGGGAATGTGTTTTTTTATTATTATTATTATTATTCAACTTGCAAAATGATTTCCAATATCTGAATTGCCTTAACCTTAACAGTTGACCTTAACTGAAGATTTTTTAATTACTACGACAGATGTTAGGAGCTGATAATCGAGAGCGATATCAGTGCGGATCAAAGCATTTTTTGTTCTAAAGGATCTGTATTAGCCTAAGACCTATACAGAATTTGAACAAAATAAAGGAGAAATCACTCAATTTAGAAAGTTTACATGAACGAGAAAGGACCCAAACACAAAACTTCACTGTTTAGCAGGACAACACTAACACAACCTTGTGTGTGTGTTCCGTAGAGTAACTGAAAAAAAAAATAGATGTCGGTCCACCTTTTGCAGCTATTACAGCTTCAACTCTTCTGGGAAGACTGTCCACAAGGTTGAGGAGAGTGTTTATAGGAATTTTTGACCATTCTTCCAAAAGCGCATTGGTGAGGTCACACACTGATGTTGGTCGAGAAGGCCTGGCTCTCAGTCTCCGCTCTAATTCATCCCAAAGGTGTTCTATCGGGTTCAGGTCAGGACTCTGTGCAGGCCAGTCAAGTTCATCCACACCAGACTCTGTCATCCACGTCTTTATGGACCTTGCTTTGTGCACTGGTGCACAGTCATGTTGGAAGAGGAAGGGGCCCGCTCCAAACTGTTCCCACAAGGTTGGGAGCATGGAATTGTCCAAAATGTTTTGGTATCCTGAAGCATTCAATGTTCCTTTCACTGGAACTAAGGGGCCAAGCCCAGCTCCTGAAAAACAACCCCATACCATAATTCCTCCTCCACCAAATTTCACAGTTGGCACAATGCAATCTGAAATGTACCGTTCTCCTGGCAACCTCCAAACCCAGACTCGTCCATCAGATTGCCAGATGGAAAAGCGTGATTCATCACTCCAGAGAACGCGTCTCCACTGCTCTAGAGGCCAGTGACGGCGTGCTTTACACCATTGCATCCGACGCCTTGCATTGCACTTGGTGATGTGTGGCTTGGCTGCAGCTGCTCGGCCATGGAAACCCATTCCATGAAGCTCTCTGCGTACTGTACTTGGGCTAATCTGAAGGTCACATGAAGTTTGTAGCTCTCTAGCAATTGACTGTGCAGAAAGTCGGCGACCTCTTTGCACTATGCGCTTCAGCATCCGCTGACCCCTCTCCGTCACTTTACGTGGCCTACCACTTCGTGGCTGAGTTGCTGTTGTTCCCAAACGCTTCCATTTTGTTATAATAGAGCTGACAGTTGACTGTGGAATATTTAGGAGCGAGGAAATTTCACGACTGGATTTGTTGCACAAGTGGCATCCTATGACAGTTCCACGCTGGAATTCATATATATATCTGTGATCTATTACATTCCACAGTAGTTTTGTCAAATTTAGCAACATGTGGCACATTTATTCTGTCGCTGCTATCTTTTAACCACCTAAAGTATTGTGTATCTCCTCTACAGCACGCTACTACAGCAGCATAAAAAGAAATGACGCAATATGAAATTAAATGGCACAAGATTACAGACATCCCATTTACAGTCGTTGTGGGATCAAAGCCTGATATGCATACATATGCCAGAACAAAATGCCGTCAGTGGGTTTATATTATGACTCACAAAATTAACTGTAAATGAGAATACATTTAAAAGCTATAAGCACTGCTGTAAAAACAGGGTACATCTTCCCACAGCCACACACCGTCTTTAGTCTCAGCATTTACAATACGTGTAATATGTCTTAGAGGGAGAAAAAAGAGGAGAAGGAGGAAGAGGAGAAAGAGGAGGAGTGGAAGATGACAACGAAAAAGGAAAAGGGACCCAGTGCTGCATTAACACCACCAACAGAGCTTTTGTTCCAAAGTGTCTCTGCCTCTCCAGCTCACGTCTGCTGATGAATGAATAGTCTGTGCATCATTATTCCTTTATTGTAATGTCATTTACGATTGCTGATGACAGGTATTCACATCATTGCACAAAGTGAACAGGGCAGAATAATAATTATCACCACTGTACACAACGCAGAAAAGTATCACTGGGTGGTTGCAGCCAAATCCCTCCAATATAATCCAAATTGTCTGGTTCACGTGATCTCTGATTTGCAACCATCAATAAAGCTAGTGATGTGACTGCTATTTTACAAGGGAAGGCCAATTTTAGAAAAGAGGGTCATGGTATCAATACGTCTGACCTTTTGAGTGATGAACAAAGACAGGTGTGGCAACAGTTGCAGCCTTTTAAATGCAGTAGGAGTACTGTAGACTGTGCTATGGGATTTTTTTATAGACTAGTTACATAACTGAATGAAAAAATATAAGAATTTAATTGAATTAAATAAAACTGTCTGATCAATCAACCAAACAATGCATCTATTCATTAATCAATCCATTGTGACTCACTGGAAAATGGCAAATTCGGAAACTTTTTTCCAGCAGCAGGGTGCTGATTAGGAAATAAGCCGTGATTTGTCAAGCTGACAGTGTTGCACAAGCCCTCTGTGACAATATCCCTGTTTTGCACAGTGTAATATACTGATTTTAGGAGGAATGACATGACCTGATATAAGAAAATGACAGTGTAATCAAAGATGAGTAAAGACTCACAGAAAAAAAAAATGGTCTGAGGAAAAAAAATATTAAACTTGGCCCATGACAAGAGTCTCATCCTCAGTATATATATCTGTGTACAAGAGAGAATAAGAGGGCAAGTGCATCTAGGGCTGCAACTGATAGATATGATATGTGCACAGTACTTTCTCAATTAATTGATTGAAAATGCTGTCTGTAAAATCTCAGAAAAAAATAGTTAAACGTGTTTAGCACAGTCGCCCAGAGCATAAAGTGATTATCCCATGAACAATGTAAAACCCAAAGATATTCCCTTTGCTGTCATATGACAAAGAAAGCTATTTTTACTTGAATTAGTTACTGATATGATTAATGAATTATATAAATAGTTTGTCATAAATTTTCCTTACTAATGTCTGATCTGAGCTGGTTCATGTCTGGCTGAGCTTATGTAAAACCATGAAATCAAAAGCATATTGTGTATTAAGAGACAAAACAGCTTTAAGGCAAAGTCAGCTCTACGTATTAATTTTCCTACAATGATAACCAAGGAAGACACAAAAAATATCCAGCCTATGCAACATAAAAGAAACTCAAATTAGGCTGAAAAAGCTGAAATGACTCAGCAGACAAAATCACCGACCTATATTATCACCCACACAATACTTGAGTAAGCTTTCATGTGTCACTTGACGTCTCTGTCTCGTTGTCCAAAAGGGCTGGTGAACATCCTACAGTCAGCTGTCGACAAAACTGGTGGAGTAGTTGCATGTAAATAACCTTTCACCTTGTAGTCATGATGAAATGTTCATAGAAATATCCATCTGCCTACTCCCTACACATATTATAGGACTATCATACATATCATCCTAATGAATAATTGAATGTGGCTGCGCTCATGAGCTTTACTCCCACTACATGACGGAAGCTTGTGTGATCCTATGTGGGGGGGGAAAATCTGTTTATGATACGCATTACAGAGATCCCCAGCATGGAGGCCATCCCAGCTGATTTTATTTAAAGTGTTACTCTTACCTAAGAACAGCGGGCATTAGTGTTTTCACAGAATTCCTCAAGTATCAAGCAGCCCAGGCATCAATTAACATAATAATTAGTAAGATGTGAGACACTGTTCAAAAACTAAGGAGCCATTTTGGCTCCGGCCTCTGCAGCTCCAAATGAGGGTGGATCATTTGTACGGGAGCCAAATCATCTGGTTATGATCCAGTCATCATCGTGCTGCTTCAGTGAGCACAACTGAGATGGCTCTGTTTATCAGTTATATAGCTCCTGCATTGCATTTGCACTGCGCAGTCACAGTACCCCCCCACCCCTCTTATTTTCTCACTCATCCCTGTTAGTGTTCCATTTAGTAGGCAGCAAAGTACAACGAAATCAAATAGACTATGGCACCAGCTCTGTGCAGAATGGGATGGGATGGGATAAACTAAGCAAATCTTAGGAAGGACATGTTAGATATCTTTGTTATGCCACGCCACTTTGACACCTCCTTTTCCTGCATTCACATTTCCCGGTCAAACATCCATCATTTCGGTCTTGGCTTTAAGGTCAAGATGGTGAATCGAAGTCCCAATTTACAGCTATTTCTCTCTCACTGTTCAAAGTTATTTCCGTTTTAACCACAAACAACAAAAGTGTGCAGGTTTGCTCCCAGTTTGATTCAGTTATGCTTCAAGCATGATACATTGTTACTCAGTGTTTCATTTCTGGTGCAGCCCATGTATTTATAAATATAGTTATCATTCTTCAATTATTTGGAAAATGTCTATTTAAGGCTTTCACGTCTCTCATATCAGAATTTTCATTCTTTATTCATCTAATAAAATATGTATTTACCAGAAGAGTGAAAACACCCCCTTTACACAAAACAAGCACACACATGCATACAAATACTATATTTATATATACTATATACTATCATATAATATACATAAAAAATGACACAAATTCTGAATTCATTGTCACAAAGGACTAGTGACTTCTGTACTGAAAGCAAAAGGAGCCTAAGTAGAGTAAAAGCTCTTTTTGCTGACAGTTCTGCCATATTTTAGAGGACATGACAGCCAGCAGACAGAATTTATGAGGGCTATGGTAATTCTACTCCCACTTTACTCACAGCAACTCCTGACATTTAAGCTTTTGGCTCAGATGTCACACAACGTCATGTGAATTGTACTGGGTGGTTGTTAGATGAATAGCACCATCTGAAGGAATCACAAAGGCAAAAGCAACAACTATACAAACGCAACCAAATATCTCGTAATGACATTTAATTTGGTCAGAGCATGAAATCAACAGCGACTGTGGATCTTCTGTGTTAGAAACATCTGTAAGACATCACAAAAATGTATTTCTGACTTTCTGATGTTGGTACACCTCTAGAAATATTAACAGGAAAAATTAGCAACAATTAATTTCTGTGACAATCAGACTAGATGACTAGTCTAAAAAAGAACAACCAAACTGAGCATAATTGAATCCATACGATTCAATGTTGTAGACAAAAAAAAGCATATAGTACTTAAACAGTGCTAGGTGGTATGACAAAAAATGTATATCACGGTATTTTTCGAAATTCTAATGGTTTCACGGTAAATGATGGTATTTTTCTCTACATGCATAATCAGATGTTGACAGCATTTTCTACTAGTTGAGAGAGGAATTACTAACCCCTTTTAGAGAGAAAAGGTGGCACATTTGCTGCAAGGTAAAGGCTGTACTCTGCCGCCCTGTCTATCTAAAAGGGAGGTTTAACATTCCGTCTTTCCCAAAAAGCCGCCACTGGGGTAGGCATAAACATGTGATGTCGTGTCCTCAGTCAAACACATGCTAATGTTAAACCTCCGCTATTAAAGGAAGCATGCAGTCGAGCAACAGACAGCTAACAGGAAGCAGGTCGAATTTGTCTTCAAAATAAGAGCTTTACATTGCATCCCATTGGAGTTTAGAACTGGGTTCCTAGCAGGGGGCTTTCAATTTGAAAGTAGCAACCGTTAGTATCTTGCCGCTACAATAAGCTGACAGCTACAGAGACCGAGGAGACAGTAGGAAGTCATGAACTGCAATGTCTATACCAGCCAGCTTCACCATAACGTAACACCAGAGCACTACTGTTTACCCTCACCAATAATAAGTAATCAAATACCAGTAATCAAATACACCGCTGTGGGGGTATATCAAAAATTCATATCATAACAAAAATATACACCGGTATTCGGTGTGAACCAGTATACCACCCAGCACTAATCTTAAACGATAAAGTTGACTGGCGTTGATGATATTAGTAAAGGATCCTCATCGTTTATAATCCTTTGACTTGTTGTTGTTAGTTCATTGCAAATTATATCAATGTGCTGATGAATAAAATAACAGTTATACGTATATAAGTATTTCTGCCGCTCAAGAGTGAAGTAAAAATGCTTTAATCAACTTGTGAACTAATTACATTGTTCTAATGTGTTTGTCCATTTGTTGTTAGCATACCATCTCACAAAAAGGTCATTATAGATCACTTACTGTGGTAATATAATAGTGTAAATGGCAACCAACTAAAATGAGTAATGCTAATGCTGTGTGACCTTGAAAATACCATTTGTGCATTTTTTTTCTGACAAAACCAGCAAGTTGAACAATATTTTTCAGGGATAGTGAATCCTTTCTATATGCATTCAGTTTTGAACAGTTAAGTGGTAGCATGACATCAGTTTTCCATCTCATTCTCGATCTATTAAACAACGAACACCATAACTTTGATTTATAGTTTTTGCTGTATCCATATTTCATGATAAATCACATTTTGAAGGTGTCTCTGGAGAGCCCTTGGTTAGGACGTCAGATGCTGAACGGACAGGTAGCGTAATAGAGAGGATGCGATTTATGGACGCATGCCTCGTCGATAAACAACCCATGGGACTTCTACAGTACGACCTCATGACTGTGTATTATTTTAGAAGAATACCTATGTGTGATGTAAAGAGAAAAAAAAAGCAGCTGGAAGTTTGTCCACGCAGATGTCAACTGGTCAGAGGTGAGAAGGGGGCAAGCAAAGTGCAATTATTTACTCCTGGCTGTTTACCCGTGACAGACTGATTCAAGGGGAGGGGTTAATAACTTGGCATGACCTCAGATCAACACTGACAGCCCACTCTCAGTCTCTCCTACTTCACGGTTCTGGACATAACAGCACCTTCAAAAAGATGAAGATGTTGATTAGAACATGTTTGCAATTCAAGTGGATTTTCTTAGAGACATGATGCCAAAACATTTGAATTGCTCTAACATAATGTCATTATTAAATAATCATATATAATAAATCATCTATGATAAAGGATTACAAATTATAATTTGTATTCCTTTATTTTTATTATTATTCTGATTTGTGTCCCTCACAATGGAAACAGCAGATGGATAATATGAAACATTATAGACATTAAATTGTCGACTTGGAAGGACAAAGCACAGTGGTTTGATTATTCTGACATAACAGAAAACTCTAAATACTACAACATCCATGAACCGCTGCTGCTGCTGCATAATGAAGAAAGAGCAAGTCAGAAGTGTGACCCACAGTGGTAGACAATTCTAAATGTTGTGGCATTGCTATTAAAAACAAAAGATGGCAGCACAATTGTTAAATGTATTCAAAATTATTCCAATAATTAAAAATGAACTAGTATAAGCTGCAACAGTGTGATATTTAGGTTCTTCACATAAAACAATCTTAAGCTATGTGAATGGATATTTCTTACTGCAGTGACTTGAGCCTTTGACTTTTAAGTGAAGAACCAAATATTTTCAAAAGGGTGCTTGTAACCTCTATACCGAGTATTCATCCAGGAGTGCTTCTTACAGTTAAAAGTCTTTAGAAATAATGAGTTAACCTTGAATCAAGTAACATTTTCTAGAGAAAAAGTAATGTTACTTCAAAAGAAGCTGTTCTAACTTCACACATGTAATTTTCATTAGTGGAAAATACCAATGTCAGATGCAGACAGTGTCAGAAGCAGTTAGCCCGAAAAGACTGAAAAAATCTTTGGTCCCAAAACCTATTGCTGCCAGCAACTTGACAGGAGAGTGTATGAGTACGTGACTGAAACACAGACTGAAGCAATGTCTATTACCAGAGCCGTCATTCAGCTGACAGCTTTGGAAATCATCATGCAGGTGAATCCACTGGTTGATGCTGACTTTCTTTGAGGTGCTCGGTTACGGCTCAGTCAATCATTTATAATGTCATAATGTTTTGGTAATTGTCCTTTCAGTGATTTTATTTTGAGATACCAACATCTCAAAATAGCACGGATAAAACAACAAACAATCTCTGTTTTCCGTGTCAGTGTTGCATTAAAGTACTAATCCATTACACTGTTATTCTGCCATATATTTCATACACACGGTGTGAGAGAACACCCACAAATTAAGTTTGTCCTGGTGTCTTATTTGCTATGCAGGGGATTAAGTCTCAGAGAGATATTCATCCAGCTGTTTCTGTTTTTCAGTTCATAACAAAAAAGGAATAAACTAAAGCTTTTTCTGATACTTTTCCTGACCACACGCTATTAATTTTACAATAATGCATCTATGCACATTTATAAAATAAAAAATGATGTAGGTATGAGCAAACATACCAAGTCTACTATACGTTTTATTGTATAGTCTAGATCAAATGCAAAACACACCTAGATATTATATTTAAATTTAGAATGTTGAATAGCAGAAACAATCAGCCATTCTTACAGCCAAAGCTTTCACTGTGTCTGTGTTCTCAACAAGTATAACAAAGTGACGTTAAGTGGCACGGCAGGGTGTCTGTTTATGTAGGTCTGATGAAATTGAACTTGTTTTGTTTTGGCATGCAATTTAACTACCAGTGCATATCCACAAAAAAAAAACACAGAAAAAGCACTTGCACTTCACATTTGGTAATGGTTTTATTTAGCGGTAGCCCACAAACCAATACTGATAGAAGCAAAACCCTTATAATTGTGCCTCTTTTAGTACACATCAAAATAAAATTCTTCATGTGATCAAGAAGGTCTGTAGTGGGCTAGATGGGTCATTTCCCCCCAATAATAGTATCCAGAGGAGAATGTACCGTATGTGTGCCCCTTAGTGTCAGTTTATAAAATCTTTACAACCATAAAACTGCAACTGCAGTCTTGCATGTTTCCGAAGATTGAATTACGCATGCTTCATCATTACATTACAATAACTCTTGCAACCACTGAGCTAGAAGACAACCTAAAAATTCTCATCTAAATGCAATTTGTTTTTTGCTTAAGAGTCTTCACAGGATGTACCATTTTCTTCTATTTTGAGCGCATAAGAGTGTCGTTTTGATTTGCTGCACATTTCTGGTGCTGCACCTTGCCCCATGCCTTACTGAACTCCCAGCACAGTTAGTTTCCTCGAAAAAGCCTGTCTTGCCTCTCCTCTTCTTTCGGGGAGGCATTTATTTATCAGGCGCCACTGTGATTAGCACAGCTGTTAAAAGGTCTAGAATGAGCAATGTTACTGAGAGGATAATGATACATAACCAAACCCTCTGAGTTATATGTCACCTAACACAATGTTTTTGCAGATAACATCCTGCACATACTGCGTAAGAACGAAAATGACAAATGCTTGTCCACGCATAGATGACCTAGCACTTGGTGCTTGCAACTGTGTCTTACTGTGTAGGACTTGTGAAAGTTTGAGTGGATGGGTGTTTTAAGCCTTGTCAATCTATTCACCTCAGTGAATCTTACAACATGTTACTATAACTCCCTTAAAGTTTAACTTCCCTAAAGTTAACATTCTTTATTGCTAATCAGTTTTCTCATAATGTCCATTGCTGTGGCATTGTATTCCCCCTCTGTCTGAAACACTATGTTTTAGCTCGTGTCTCTTTAAGGTCCCCCCTCCAGAATACTCAGTCAGCTCTGATTGGTCAGCTCACACACACCTGAGCCAGTACTATTAAGAACAACATAGCAGCTAGGCTAAATTAATTCATGTGCATTAAACTAGCTACTATGCATTAAGTATTCAAATGTATGACATTGTGACGTCGTGTGATGTTAAGAAATCACATAATCAAAGGCGAGACTTCTAATGAGGTATTTCAGGCACTTCATGAGCAGTGTTTTCTGTGGGAGAGAGGAGCTTACTTGACCTGTTTAACTTCCAAAAACATTTTACATGGTTTCACAGACCTTTTACAGAACCTATATAACACACGGAACGAAGGACAAAAACTTAGCATAACAGGTCTCCTTTAAACCAAAGGATAACATGCTTTAATCAATTACTAAACTACACTGCTCAAACAATTTAAGGTAACACTCAGTTGTTGCAGTACAACACCATATCAGTTAGACTGCACAGGTATAAATCTGTCCATTTAGGATGCCCAAGTGAATGTGACTCCTGTTTCACCTGCTTTGGTGAAAATGAAAGTGACAACAGGTGCAATGGAGAGGCAAAAGCAAGACAACAGCCAAAAAGTTAATGGTTTTGTGTGTGGTAGCCACAGACAATTGCCCTCTTCTTATCCTTCCTGACTGATTATTTTCTAGTTTTGGGTTCTGCTAGTGTCTTTGTCATGCCGAGACATTGTTGAGATTCCATGCTGGCACTCGGGGGCCATACACACTCCTGAGACACATTATAAGTTGCCGTGATAAAACTCACACAAGGTTGATCAGCCTGTGATTCGTTTTTTTTTTTGGTTTTGTTTTAACAACGATTTTCCCTATGATCCAGCCCTCAGTAGGTTGATCATTTTGGTTGAACATTTTGTTCCCAAGAAATTACACAGTGTACATCAGTAAAGATTTTCAACTTGAATAATTCTTTCATCAAGTTCTGATGTGTGTTTAATTTTGTTGAGCAGTATAGTTAGTATCAATGACATTGTTTTTTGTACAATTAGATTAGAGAACAGAATGGTAAGAAAACCTTGGTGCTGAGTGTCAGAAAAGGTAACAAAGACTGCACATTTTATCTCTTGAGAGTTGATACACGCACCAGCAACCCCAACATGACTGTTCTTTACTTTAGCATCTTCCATAGCTACTCTTTCTCTATATATTAATCACAACTTTTGTCAAATTCCAAAAGCCTTCACGTCTCTGCTTGCTTCCTCTCTCTTGCTGATCTTCCACTAATACAAAAGTCTGTAATGAGTGCTGAAATTTTCATAGATGCAGCACAAACCATAAATGAGACTTGTCGGTAAAACAAAGCACCGCCTCACAAATTCCCTTTGATGTACAAGGAGCCAAGAGATGTTCACTTGTCATTTGTGTTTACTAATCTCTACTAAAGAACCAGCTGATAGTCAAAACATGCAATAGACCTAAAAATATCAACCTTTCTTTGTTGTTTGGATTTGTTTATTTTTAAGCAGAGCATTACTCATCTCCTTTCATAGATGAAAAAGTATTTCTTTTTTTACCAAATGCCCAGGGGAAGCCTCCACATTCTGCTTTAACAAGTGCCGTATTTATTGATAGAATATTGTTTAACCGTGCATGCTTTTCCACAATTAAGAGGGTGAGACTTATTCATTCCACCCTAGAGTGAATAAGCACAATTTTAATTTAAGAAATAACAAAATAGTGCTTCACTTCACAATTGCTTGCATTTGCTGCCTCATATTGCTAATGAAGCTTGCACTGTAATTAATGAGATAAGCAAAAGAGACTTTTGATGAGGCCTGCATGTGTGACTGTGTCTGAGGGCTACGTGTGGACACAGGCTATCTCTGAGAAGGCTACAGCCTTGAGGTGAGTAATCACCCACTGGGAGTTTCTATGAGAGCGGCCCTCTTAAAGCCATTAATTAGATCTCTTCCCTCACTGCACTAACCCCAAGGTAGGTCACAAGAACTGCAGCTTTTCTCTAACCCTCTGTCTCTCCATCCCTCTTTGCCCCTTGTTTCACCCCCCCTCTCTTGTCTTGCTCTTCTGGCCTCCAATCTCTCCCACTCTCTAACCCCCTTTCGGCTTTGCCTGTTTACCCATGGCCCTTGTTTGGCTGCAGGCTCTCTGGGTTGCCCAAGTGCTAGTCTATTCTCAGTGACAAGTCCTAGTGGCTATTACAGCAAAACAGAGAAGTGAGCTTCAGGCTCACAGGCTCACATATCAAATAAAATAAAAAAAAATGCTTGAAATAGAAATGATGCACTCACATCGGATAATGTGAACATTCAGTGAATAAAACTAATGGCAGAACTATAACCATTTTAACATGTATATCGAACAAACTGTACAAATGGAAAACCACAGTTGGTCTAAGTATATTTAGGGCCATATAGCTCTCATATGTAAAGGTTTGCTAAGCTGTGTTTTTGGATGAAGCAATTACTTTTTGCATTCCCTGTATGACATTTTTCTGCACTTTCTCACACATTAAGTTCACCATGCACATACATACAACAAAATCACTGCCAGTCTGTATTCCTACAGTATAATGGGAAATAATGGGAAATTGAAAAATCAATTTGTAAATGTAAGCAGAGGATCACAATTGTTTCCAGCATATAATAAAAATACCGCACAGAAAACTTGATACAGGTATTCAAACCCGGGCTATCGTTGTTGAAACTCTAAACACCCACCCAACAGCTTGACCTTCGAACATTAACATTTTGCTGCGCTCTGTGAATGTTGCACTACTTCCTGAATAAGGAATGATAAATCCAGGACCGTTGCTAACCACTCTGTGCTAAACGTTAAGACAGTGTGCCTGCCTGAGAATATTTCCGTGTACAGTACCACAAGGAAGATTCCTTCACGCAGTATTTATATCTTTCCCCTCTTCTGTTCCTGCATTATTAATAGCATATGTCAATATCAAAGAATAAGAACTAAAGCATACATACAACATACACACATAAAAGCATTTCTTTGAGAGCTTTGCTTAACATTTACCTAATCTCTTTATTTTAGAGGTAAAAGGTTCATATGTAACATATAGCAGTATCATATATGTAAATGCACGCACAAAGCAAACTCGTCCCCTCACAGGGTTCCCTTAATCCTATCTACTCCATATGTACTGTAACTCCTGAGCTGCATGCCTGCAGGGCAGAATAATTTATGTCCCACTGTATCTGCCTGAGCGGTGGCATGTTCGTATCAGTGAAACAGCTTGTTGCATGGGTGCGGGGGGGGGGGGGGCATGATAACAGCATTAAGTGAGGAAACTGGATTTATATGCAATGTAAACCAAGTGAGCTTTTTGTGGGATTTCTATAGTTATTATAAAATAAGTGTGACGGTTATGTAGGTACGTTTAGAATAAAAATGCACAGATAATTTCCACTCCATTTGCAAAGCTCACTCTGGCTTGTGAAAAAGCCCCCCAAAAAATACGGACTGGGGAGTGCTCAGTCTGCTGTGTCTCATATTTTCTTTTGCAAAAGGATGAGAACTGTACAACAGCTGAAAAAAATCCTCTTCACTAAGCTTAATTTCTTCAACTTGAACTTTTAGAGATGATATCGAGTATCAGAATGTATATACATATGCATAAAGTTGTCTGACAGAGTGCTTTACACTTATTTTTCACACTTAGTTTGAATGTTTTTTTCTAGTTTTTCACAGGATTTAAAGAGTTTACCTAGTCTATAATTGTTGACCAATATACTACATGTTTTTATTCTAAAAATGTTTGTTAAGTTTAAGCTCATGCACTAAAAGTCCAATTGCATTCATGCAGGAGCAGTTTGCTTTTTAGAAACATTTAAAAGCCCATTCAAAAAGAACCCAATTCAATGTCCATGCTTTCAACACCACCTAAATCAATGGAGTTGGGTGTTGCACTCATTGTTATGGTGAAATCTCGAAAGCACCCACACAGCAGTGTTTTCATCCATTCACTTTCTAAGCTGCCAAGATATATTACATATTCTCCATGTTTTCCTTGAGCCCTTCTTGTCTTAACCTTACCTTAACCTAAACTTAACCTTAACCTTCAGTCATTATGGTCCCACTCTCTGGAACTCTCTACCACTAACTAAGGTCTGCCACTACTGTGTCATCTTTTAAAAGCAATCTCAAAACATATCTTTTTTCACAAGCGTTTAGCTAGTTTTAAAGAATGTATTTATTGTTTGCTATGTTCGTACATGTTTTTTGTTCCTGACAATCCTGTTTTTTGTTCCTGCACATTGAGTCTACGCATGCTGTATGAAATGTGCTATATGAATAAAGTTGACTTGACTTGACTTAACCTGAGTGCACCTTCCAAATGCAAAGAATGGCAGTGTATCTGTGACAATCGTTTTTTGTGATTGCACTGTGTTAGTGGTGATATATGTTAAGTAATTTGTTCTTGGAAAAGAAAAACAGTGTAAAACTGCATAAAATGCTGAGCTAAGACTCACTTTTTCCATATACTTCACTAGACTAGCTGTCCATATGAAACCCAGAGACGACACTTGTCAGGACTTTTTCAGTCATGCCTTATGGGGTAAACAATCTTCCAGTGCTCCAATATGCCCATTTGGATTACAAATCCCTTAAGACATCTGGCAATTCAAACACCTGGATTATATTTTTTGTCAGGTTGAAATCATCCCACCTGAGTTGTTCACTGCATATATCCTGCTGTCTCTACTGTAAATATGAGGATGGGAAACTGACGACTGCACACCAAACACACATTCATATTACATTTTACAGTTTCATCATGTGATTAAGTCTGTTGGCTGATATTCATCTCGTGATATGTTTACATGTATGTTCTTTGTCTTTGGCAAGATGAAAAAGATGACATTCATGGATGCATATTTAAAAGTCAGTTCATATACTTTATATCAGGCCAGACTATTACAACATAACACACAGGAGCAAAAAACTCCTTGCCAGCTGTGTTATTTCATTTTTTACTTTGAGTCATGATAAAAGATGTAACAAAACATAAGTTTTATGCTTGTGCTGTGTTAAAAACACTCTCCTGGGGGAAAGAACACCCGCTCTACATCCTACACTGTGTAGTGGAGATCTATCTTCACTACACAAGGGAAAATGTGAGTGTAAGGGATTATGAGTACAGTCCACAGAGCAAATTTATTTTTCCTGGAGGTTCAAAATACAGCAATCACTCACTTGGAGAATCAATGTGAACAAAGGGCAACCAACCCTAGAAGATACCAATAAGTCTGTCTAACAGTTATCTTTATTTGAGTATCTTATTGATGACCTTTCTGTAGCTTTGTGTGTTGTGGTCTCTTACTTTCTGTTTACCAATCTTACATGTGTAGATGGAGCATCTTCTTTGCCCTTTGAATAGATATTTTCAAGTGAGAAACAGAATTTCTTCCATTTGCAAACATTTTTTCTGAACTTTTCAAATATGCTGTTAGAGTTGAAAATCAAAAAAGCAATATTTGCTATATTCTATCCTGTCAATGTAAGCCATTTCAAAGCACACATATTATAATGGCGCTGAGATAACACTTAACTGTCAGGTTTCTATACATTGTTGGTTGAAGGTATGTGGACCTGCTCAATCTTACCATGCATGACACACTTTGTCATGAGTGATTGGGACTGGTTGACTCATAGGCCTCGGACATGTCACCTGACATTTGTTTATTTAAAGTGTGTTTGTAGTTAATACTAAAAAAGAAATAGATTTTATCTTCTTATCAACATTCTTCCAGGTCCAGGAAAGGCCACACAATGACCACGAGATCAAAGGGAAGGGCTACTGGGCAAATCAAAGTACATTCTTCTTCTGCATAATTTATTGAAACATTATGCATTCACATGTCAACATGCTGTGTCTGACAATTGGTTGCAGCCCTGTCGGTCATCATTAGGAGCGTTTTTTGAATGGCACAGAATAAACTGAGTTTTAAAAAGCTATCCTTTTGGTGGTCCATTTACAATATAGAAATAAAAAAAATCAGACTTTGTCTCATAGGATTTACAGAATCTGTCTACATGTCTCTACAATGTTTGGTTGATAAGAAAATCCTCTGTGGAAAATGTGGATAAACATTATAAATAAGAGAACACTAGACATGATTTCATATTCAATGATAGGTCCTTAAAACACAACTGATTGTGTTGAAATTGTGACAGTTTGTGAAAACTGAAGCATACTAAATGATGCAACAGACTTAAGCAGACGCTGTGTTGATATATAAAAACTGCATATCCCTGCAATATATGTGATGAAGTCTGGATTGAAAAAATTGTATGGTTGCAAGTTTGAGAATTCCTAAGGGGATTGATTCAATTTCAGCACCAGCCTGGAGAGCTCTCTTGTCCTACTTAAGGCCAAGCTCACTGCTGTTCTGAGCTGCGCCTCAGACTGTTTCTTGGGTTTTGCAGTGCTGCGAGCCAAGGCTCATGTAAGGTTAAACTGTCTGACAGCTCCAGTTTCACTGCAAACAACGCATGTCCTTCGGCGGATTTTCACATACTTAGTGGTGTGAATTTTCACATGCTCCATTTGTGTTGATCACACATGATTACACTTGGTTATGTGGTGTCCCCATGGCTAAGCGCAAAAGGGAGTGGTGAGAGGTTGTTCAGGAAAGTGGGAGAGATCTAAAGAAAGATGGAGTTGGGCTGAATATCTAAATATTCTTTAATGGTCTCTGATTGTGCTTTGCCTTTGTGTGCATATTTGCAAGTTCACATAAGTATCCCACTAAAGAATTAACAGAGAGTCTGACAATCAGCAAGCAGAAGTTACTTATTTCACCTAAGATACACAATGTGTAGTGAAGCTCCAACTACTATAATAATAGTAATAATGCTGGACTGAATAACAGTTTCATAAGTGTTTAGTTGAGGAAGGTGTGATACAGCTACATAAAGACGACTGCAGCTGTGTTTTGGTGATTGAGCCTACAAAATGATGTTGACTGTGTCTTATTTTAAACAAGAACAGGACCACATTCAAAATAGGCTACACCGTTGTCCTATTTTCCTGTCAATAATAGTTCCAGGAACTCCTTCTAACACCACAAGGCCCTGTGTTGTCCTCAGTGAGTTTACTTCAGCATATTGTTGTCTATGTCTTGCTTGTGTGTATGTGATTTATGCTTCAAAGGAAATATAATAAGGTACAGTGACAGGTCAAAATCAACTAAGGGCAGCATTACCACACACTAAAAGATTAACACAGGCAGAAGACTCCAGTTCTGGCCCCATTTTGCAAATCCTCTCATGCAAATTAGGTCATCACCATTTCAGTATTCTCTAGGGAGAGAAATGCACTTGAAAATCAGCATCAGGTAAAGGGAAATAGAGAAAGAAGGACTTGTTACTATGCTTAACATGAGATAAGGCAAACTGCAGTGAAGGAGAAAAAATCGTGAAAGCTACTTTGGACTGTGTGCAGTTTTGAAAATCGAAAAAAAAAAAGAAAAAAGAAAAACACAAAAACACAAAAAACACACACACAACTCCTGCAATATACACACAGACATTAAATTCAATTAAAACTAGACCCAAGGTGAAGCAGTTATGGCTTTACACAGTGTGGCTATCAAACCCAATCAGGCCAATAAGTGCAGTTTTTTAATGCCAGAACACAGTGCCAAATTATATCTGGGCTTTTGGGCAGGGGCCTGCTTCTTGGTTCAAAACATGCAATGGAAGCACATGACTATATATATATATATATATATATATATATATATATATATATATATATATATATATATATATATAATTTTTTTTCTTTTTTATTCATTTGAGAACAAACTGAATCAATAAAAAATATTTCGCTGACTTCTGATTTCTTGCCATCTAATCTTCAGTCCAAGTCCTGGCCTGTGTGATTTCCCAGAATGAACCTAGTCACCGCCATATTCCTACACTTAAAAGCATTGACAGATGGAGAAAGACAGAATATTATCTCTTTGAACATTTATAAGGCCTCCCATTAAGCGAGACTACAGTCAAAGCCAAAGCTTCATGATAAAACCCATTATGTAACAAAACTGCAAATTAAATGTGTACAATGAAAAGTTTTGAAATGACCAACCAAGGTTGAAACTTTTTGTCAGTGCAAATGTATCTTCTGGTTGGATGATGAAAAACTCCACTCTGAATATTCAGCATTATCTTGTTGTCAGGTGCATTTCTACTGGGCATTTAGTTTGTGCTTACTGGTAGCAGTCCTGAGGCCTCATTGCAGCTGAGTGTACAAATAGTTTTGTGCATAAGCACTTGTTTCAACAAGTAGGATCAAACTGATCATTTTCGTCATGTTCGTCATGTGCAGTCAATCACGTCATTTAGAGGATTAACAAGGGATTAAGTGATTCAGACTGATATCGTTGCAATTTGAGGCCTCTTGGGGTCACCTGAGCTACAAATTCCCCAGATCCCAATCTGTTTGAGCAAGAACAGGCCCAATCCATAGTGGCCCCACACCACAGGACACCCTCATGGCCCTGTGTCTATGAACGTATGTGTCAGTGCCGAGTTCGATCCAAGTTGGGGTGTCCATGGACTAGATTTGTTTCAGGACATCCCACTAGATTGAGATCCGTGGGACTGGGAGGCCAATGTCAATGCCTAGAGCTCTTTGTCACATTCCTTGGATCAATCCTGAGCATGTTTGGGGGGTTTGGGCACATTGTGCTGCTAGGTGTACCATTGTCATCTGGGAACGCAATTGCAATGAGTTAGTGTACATAGTCTGCAACACTGTTTGTGTGGATGGTGTGTGTCAAGCAATCCACCTGAATGCCAAGACTGCAGGTTTTCCAGCAAACCATCTGAATCAGAAATCCTTTAATGTCCCGCAGATGGGGAAATTTGTTGGTCACAGCAGCAACAGAATATTACAAAAACAGAGACACTGTTGCACTGTAACAAGATGATCAATTGTATTTACTTTAGCTCTTAGTCCTCTTATGGTTGAGGCCGATCGGTGTATATCAAGAGCCACTGTGTTGACAGTGTTTTCAGCTGCTTCATTACATATTATTTTGCATGTCTTTTTTTACAGTGTTTTTTATGGTGTATATATTCATGGGTATGCCAAACTCAGGAGGGCCTAAACCACATTATTTGTTAAGGCTGTCTTGCTTCTCTTTCTGAGTTGCTCAGTTTTTTTCAGAAGCTGTCCTACATTCAGGCTACTAGGTCTTTTTTTGAAAGGATGTTGTTTACTATGTATGGCAAATTGAGAGTGTTTCCTTATGTAAATTTTCCTTTTTCTGCACAAGCAGATGGTTGTGGAACAGGTAGGATTTATCATTGTTTGGTGTATACAGGTGTGTGTACTATGTTATATATGTTTGATTAATACCAACTTTCTTGAGCATACAGGCAGGTCACACACACAAATTTAGAACTTGCATGCGTTGAAAAATGAGGCCCCTGTTACAATGTCTATTCTCAGCAGAACGTCAAGGACCCAGTTTTTAAATACCAACACCTAATATAGCATGCAACTCCCAAACTAACAGGCAAAGAACATGCAAGGTCAGTAATATACATGTATGTAGTAGGGCTTGTGTGAAATTAAAAAGTATGCTTCCTGTGCTTCAAAATGTGAGGTTTCATGTGCATTAGACCTCTCGTTGTTGGGTCCCAGGTATAAAATTTCTCTCTGTATATGTATATACCTTACATGACAAAGACTTGTTCCTTTTAGGGAAAATATATATAAAAAGTATACAATATTGCAAGACTCTGATTTTTAACACTGACTTTCTTCTGTCACTTCTCCCTTTTTTTATATAAAAAAAAAATAAATTCCTACATCACCAGACTATTGATCGCTGTCTACACTTAACAATAGGTCTCTGTGATGGCTTTTAAATTGTGATGGTGGGTGGGGAGCTTTTGATTGATTAGAAGCTACTAAGCAGACACCTAGACCATTAAAAATGATTTTAATGTATAAACAACGCCTGGAAAGCAACATAAAGCACAGGAATCAAGCATGTTTATGTAAGAGTGAGACTGTGAGTATGTGTTCAAATGCATTTCCAAGTGTGTGTGTGTGTGTGTGTGTGTGTGTGTGTGTGTGTGTGTGTGTGTGTGTGTGTGTGTGTGTGTGTGTGTGTGTGTGTGTGTGTGTGTGTGGGAGAGCTCTCTGGAGAATCCATTTGCAGAGACAATCAAACAATAAGACTACAGCATATCTGGTAGGGGCAAGAGCATTGGGCGGTTAGTTAGTTTAGAGAAAACAAGAATGATACAATGATAAACCTGGTTAAAAAATAAATACAAAGACGTCATCAAGTCATTTCGCCAGGGTGAAAATCAAGTTGGTCAGACTCTATGAAAACCATCCTAATTCAGTAGCAGCAATAGTCAAAGACAATTTGCCAACTAACCAGTTTTGATTCCTGTCAACTTCTGCTCTAAATGAAATACACAATAAAACACAGTAGATCATGATGGTGCAATGTAACATAAAATAACAAATTTTCCATGTCCATCCTTTCCTAGAGTTAGAAATGCAAGGTCTTTGTTGGCCTTTAAATAGAGTAATAAAGCTAACCAAATCAATAACGCATTATAAAAGAACCAGCAGGAGCTGGGTGTCTATAGAGTACATGATTTAACAGAACAACACTCTATTTCTTCAAAAGGTTATTGAGCTATAAAGTCTATTCAAATAGTGTGGCCCCCTCTCATTCTTTCCTGACACTATAGTCACTCATACTTTATCAATACTTCAGGGAATCATCACCCCACAGCCATGAAAAAGCATTTTAGACCTTTTCTCCATTTATGTAATCACTTTATTAGTGAAACAAAGATGAGTTTGTGCTGTTATATAGATCCAAAGGGTGTAATGAAATCTGACTCTCCTGCAGAGTAACCATACAATATAAAGTGAAGGGAGGCAAAGAATCAATATGATGTATACTCAATGTGTTTGTCTGTTTAATGATGAATGTGAAGGAGGTAAGAGATTTTAAAATAATAAGTAAATAAATACGTAATTAGTAAAAGTAATTACTCAATAAAAATGTCATTTTAGAGAAAATATGAAAAAAAAAACATTTAGATCATAGCATACTTGGTGGTGACGCGGTGCCTCATGGAAATCAGTCATTCCAAGTGGTTTGAGGTTATACGAGGTCTCTTTTTTTAATCATAATAATTGCAAAATTATCAGCATTTTTTCAACAAAATTGATTCAAGATTAAAGCTTAAATTACAGTGCCCATTACCCATTTATTTCCAATGCATCCCTTTCTCATCTTTGTAGTTTGACCTTAGTCATGGGTCATATATTTTACCATACATTTCATATCACATCCAAGCTAATGAGTCATCCTCCTCTACCTATTAACTGTTACAATTGTTGCTGCGATGCTTTCTCTTATTCTTCTCCCAGTCATTCATCTCTAACCACCCCCCCCTCGCACCCTCCTCCAGCTCCTTCAGTGGGTTATACAGAACACAGTTCACCTAGGTGTAATTGATCAGTTTTGTTGCAGACCAGACAGTAATGATTTGGCGCTAGCAGCTAATGCCACTTTCTCACGCTTCTACCTGTGAGGGCAAACACCGCTGGGGAAAGAGCGAGGGACAGGGATAGAAGAAGAGGTGATGAGAAGACAGATGAGTCAAAAGGAAAGAAAAAAAAGAAATATATATATATATATATATATATATATATATATATATATATATATATATATATATATATATATATATATATATATATATATATATATATATATATATATATATATATATATATATAGACGTTGATTAAACTTCACAGTACTTCAGAACTTGTATTTACCTCAAAGGACTTTGAGGACATTAGGGAGCAAATAAAAACATGGAACAAATGCTGAAAAGTGCAGATGGAACACTGCCTTTTTATATTTCACATTGTGATTTACCCATCCACAAACCGGTGTATTTAAGAAAACAGACTGTACATCTAAAGAGGGCACAGTAGGGCACCATGACAGTCTGTCTAATATATAAACAAGCCAGTCTTTTGCCTACTACTATACAATTATGTTTTCATTTTCCACTTCTTGATAGTGTGAATGAGAACATTAGGATATTCAAGTGACATACAAAGGCAACTGGACTTGCTTGACTTTCTTGAAGACGGTTCCCCCTCTCATCCAAGGGGCTTCTTCGGTTTAAAGAAACTGAACTGAAGAACTGAAGAGCTGCCAGCTTACTATTTAACTGAGTTTGACAATCCAGATGAGGCAAAAAATGTTACATCTCACCTTCTGGGTTCTCAGAGTAAGACTCCTCCTTCAATGAGATGCACTTCTGGTGACAAAAATTATCTTGTTATTTGTCAAAAAATCTATCTTCATAATGATCCTTTCCTTAATGTTGTAAGATGCTTAGAATAATAAGCCAGTCACACTTACAGTGGACATGGACAGTGAAGCCATTAAGGATTACAATGCAATTATTGCAGCATTGTTTGGGTTTTAACACATCAAACCATGTCAATACAGGGCCCAGGTTAGACATTTCTATTTAAATTTCCGATCAAGATTCTATTAATTTCACACACACATACAGGTAACTTTTTTAAAAAAAAAAATGTTGGATGATTTTTGCAGTGCCTTTAGACAAGCCGTAGTGTTTCCACCACCTTATGTCAAAATATCTTGATCTGACTAGCATGCACAATTGTTTTGAAAGAAAGACTCAAGGTATTTCTCACACTATTTTCTTCTGTTAAAAACCATGCTGCATGATGCATGGTGATGAGGTCATACATCTCTCTGTGGCTATGTAGGATCAATAACTGTAATGTCACGATGGTGAAACACAGCAAACTTTCTTAAAGCGGCTTACCACCAGCAGCTTCTTTCTCCAGGCTGTGAGACTCCTCAATTCATCCTAAACACTTACATTAAAAATAGTTTAAATTTTATGACCTATCCTTACTTATCACAAATGGCAATCTAACCCGGTGTCAGGGTTTAAAAACAACCATGAGGAAATAGCCAATCTTCTTGCTGATGTTTGCTCATGCAGGTTATATAAAGAAATCAGTTTTAAACAGAGAATTTTAATAACAATTTACAAGTTATTTGTAGTCCATTTAATACAGACAATAACCTAAAAGAAACATTAGTATCAAAAAGGTATTCTTGAATTTGGATAATATGGGAGGAGGACTTCAGAGGATGACCATGAACTCAAGTGGAACTAACAAAAAGGTGGAGGATGAATGGGAGCTACCTCATTAGTTGTCTTCACTAATACCAAAGCATTTGGCAGTGTTAGAGAGAAAAACTCCTAGTTATTCAAATACAATGGAATAACGCTCAGTGCTACATGTGAATATTCTTTACAGCTAATCCTCAATGACAGCTGTTGACAGATGAGGGACATGTGCGGGTCTCAGCTTATGTATGTAAAATGAGACCCGAAATGAGGATATGACAGCTTCCTACTGGATGCCACGACTGACAACAGTGCCTGATTAATGTAGAAAGCAAACAGACACTAATTGAACTCATTTAAAGAAAGCTCACATTTGCACATACACATGCATTTGATTAAACACAGTCAGCAGAGTCCATCCAAAGGCACAAAGGTTACACATGCACAGAGGCACACTTTTCTACAAATTGTGGCTTGCATGCTTGATTTCCCAATACATTTAGCCCCCTGCATCCATAACTCTAACATATGTAGCAGCTAATACAGTTAGAGCCCAGGTCTTTGCTTCCATGTCTGCTAAGTTAATGATATTAGGGTTGATTCTATAGTTTGATCCAGCTATCAATGTCAATCATGTTAGCGCTGCTCAAAGCAGCAAGCCCTTGAGGCGGATTGGCATTGGAGGAAGGGGGGGGAGAGGAGAAGGGCTGGCAGCTTTCTAATGCAATAGAGCTGCCAGATCTGAGAGCTTTTTATTACATTAATATGTTCCTGGATAATTCTATCTCATCTCCTAATATTGCTTAGCCTAAAAACACAATTAAAGTCTCATTTATCCAATCACCTCAATTGGAGATGGTGACATAAGGGCATTCAGACAGCCATGTGATGGTTGCTTGCTACCGCCTACAGAGGATTCGGTTTCCTCTCCAGCCACGCAGCAAACCGTAATTGTAATTGAGAGTATGATGGGCAGCATTCTCTGACTGATATTTCAGCTACCATTTGCAATAATGGTGATAAGACAGACAAGAGCTATATGTTATCAGGTGCATGACAGAAATCACTGCATAGAATTTAGGTAATACAGATGTAAGCCGGGTGCTAAAGGACAAATTCACTATGTTTTATGTGGATATCCCATGGGTTATTAGAGTTACCCTGCTTGCATAGCCTGCCTAAATGTACAAGGATGCATTGCATGCAACTTCCTAAAGGCCCACCCCCTGCCCAGCATGTGAAGGTGGGCTTTTCAAAAAGGGCTGTGTGCAAAAAGACATCTGAAATAAGTTAGCTACATCATTGCCAGTAAAGAGGAAGAAGAGAAAGAATGTGACAAGATCATCGTAGTTTTCATTGTTATAATAACACATAGATCTAGATCTCAGTCCAGTGAGAAAAATGTTTTTTTCATTACATTGTTCACAATAAAAACTATGAAGCTATGTTGTAAAATGTTCAATGGATACAACTGAAACAATCATATGGAAGAAGGCTAAATGGACCAAACTAATAACATTTTTAGATGACCTGTAGTCATCACAGCCCATCATTTAAGGTTATATTAAGGTCAACACAATGATACAAGGAGAAATGTGAATAAATGTCGGCTCACCACCTCACCGCTCAGTGTATTATGTTGTGGTATTAAAAATGATTTAATATAATGACCAAAAGAACAGGACTTAACATAAAGCTCACTCACGTCACAATAAGGCTATGCGTATGAAGAATATTATCATGCCAGGTTTATTGCCTGTGGTTTGTCTGCATAGAATACATGTCCAGTGCCTCAAGGAAATTATATTTAAGAAGTCTGTATTGCATGAACAAACAAAATTCTTTAAAGGAAGTAATTTGGTGTTTTCAAAGTCAATTAATTATTCTGTAATTCCTCGGTTACAATTTTCACCAGGCCAGTTTCTTACCTCTCCTCCTCCGGAGAAGGTTCGGTGGTCAGGGAGATGGCCTGCTACAGGTTTACCACCACTGCAACACACTTCACCTCAGCTTTGGTCTCCTCATACTGACAACTAAGAAACAGATGTTCAACACATCCTTTTGGGGTCCTTAGTGCTTTGAATTAACTGGCTATTACAATAAGCTCACATCAAGCAAACCAGTGAACCTCCATGTCATATGCTCAGTTTCAGCCCGCTTGTCAGCAACAGTCTCCAACAAAAACTGCCCACGACAAAATTCACTGCAGCAGAAGTAATCCATTTCAGTTGGCATTGGAGGGCAATGTGAGCAAACACAAAACCAGTCAATGTCTTCTGTTGGCAGCTCTCGATAGTCGCTGTTGACTATGTCCTCTCAAGCTATTTCAGCTGCAGCTCAGCCTCTCTGCTGGATGTCTTTATTTGTTTACTCTTACTCAAATAAGTATCCTGTTTGATTATCACGGTCAGCCAAAACCCTGTGAAAAGTCTCCCCTTCTATGACCTCCTCTCCCCTCATGTTAAAATTACATTTTTGGTTTTGAACACATAGCTAATTTTCATACAACCAAGATAGGAAAGAAGTTTTGTATTTAAGTGCCAACTGAGATGCCCTCATGTATGTATTATTTCAATCTATCTTTTTGAGATCATAGCTTGGGGATTTCATTTGGAAAAATATTTGCAACCCCGCAAAATCCTGCCAGATTCAGCCTTAGGGTCCACCAGGTTCAACCCAACACTAGCTCTGGTAGGGCCAAGTAACCTTCTATTAAGTAAAATTTGACACTTTAGTATGAGTTAATGGCAAAAGTGACCCCGCTACTTAACACAATTCATCCTTCTGGCTCAGAAACAGTGGTGTTCTTCCCAGAACTCATCCAACAGAGCACTGTTAACTGTGAGTGCACCAGCTAATACTGCTTTATTGATATCATTAGCATTGCTATTCACTGTTTCCTCTAGCACAGAGATTAGTGGGCGGACTACCCTGTAACAAGTAAGTACCCGCTAATTCTCATCAACAATCAGGCAGCAGCATTTGCAGTGCTATCGATCAGAGCTGTAATTATGTCTGCTGCTAAGGTGCCACCCAAGCAAAGTGAACAATGTTTGCTGCTGCTGGACATTAAAAGTCTTTCATTGGTGAACTACTGGAGGCTTTTATTGTGAAGCAAGTCAAGGGAAGTCAAGCCTCAGTCACAGTCCTAGTGCTAACTCACTTTGTGATACTAATTAGCCTAAATGAAATATGGAATTAAGTATAAAATATTCTCCACCATGATGTCAGCAAATGTGTTCTTAATGTAAATCAAACCTGTTCAAAGCAGATACAGCCACCCTGGCTTAGTATAAATTGCAAGCTGTCAGCAAAAGGGGCTTATTGTAGTTTGGGCAAGCTTAAGCCTCATCTATCATAAAGGTGAGTAACATGTTTTACCCTCTCATTCGAGCTGTATGTAAACCCAATTGTACCTTTCCAGCATTAAATGTTCTGGTCAATGTTGCTTAGCACTGTGCACCTGTCTAATTTGACATACGAGGGGTACGGGTTATGAAAAGTAATTGGAAATAAATTAGCTCCTTTGGCAGTCTTTGGCAAGCCTGTGCATAGAAAAAATAAGAAGACAGAGGTCAGAGTCACTTCAAAGGGCTCATTCAAGCTGAAAGAAATGCCACACACACATAAACAACTTTGCGCAACACTGCTCTGTAGAAAGGTTTCTGTATGGACAGTCTGTCAAACTTAAAAGCTGACAGCAGCAGCAGTATAGGACCACATCAGTTCCGACTCATGTTAGCTCAAAACTGCAGGATGAAGCTGCTGTGGACACACTGTCATCGTCACCAGAACTGAATGATAAGCACTGAAGGATAAAATATGATGTTCTGACTCAGTAAGGGCGGGTATTTAACCACTAGTATTCGTTGTATTTCTTGATTTTCAGAAAACAACGCGTCTCCAAGACTAAAAGCACTTGATGACGATGAACATGGAATCTAATTCTAATCTAATTCTTACCCTCTCTGCTTTTGTTTTTTTCTTTTTTTTTTTAACAGCTAATGCAGTAAAAAAAAAAGAATAGCATGACAACATATAGTATGCCCTTTAATACTCACCAAACACAGCAGACAGTGTCATTAATCTGCATTAATGCTGAAACCTTAATCGCCACTAGATATTTTTTGATAAATAGTGTTAAAAGGGGTTCTGGAAATATGACAATAACTTAACCAAATCTCAGTTTATTGCAATGGCCAACACTGTCTCTGAAGCACCTAAGATTTGGTGGAGTGGGAGGATTGCAACATTAATACATGGCCAAAAAATCAGCAGGAGCTACATAACACTACTGAGACAGCACTAGAAAAATGAAAAGGTTTATGCCCTATATAAAGCACTCTGAATTGTCTTATTGGCCTGCACAAATAACATTTTCTTGACTTGCCTGTTAAAACTTCTGATCAATTTTGTAAGAGCTAGGATCATCAGAAAGCATCAAACAAAACAAAAACATTGTTAAATTAAAAAAAAAAAAACACACTCAAATAAGAGCTAAAAATCAGACACCAACAATAATAGATAATTTGGATTATCAAGAAAATCGGTGCATTATTAAATTCAGCAGACTGGAACCAAAGTTGATTTGTGTTTGTTCAGGATTGTACAGAGGGTGCTCATGGCCTGGACGGAATTATTTCTCTTTGGTAGATAAAATGCAATGCAATTAAACATAGCAGACATTCAATACTGCTTTCTGTGATGGTTATGTTCAGTCTTTTCTCTGTGAGGTGTAGGTTGCTATGTTGTTTCCTGATTGATAAAATGCCTAAAAAAATAAGGCAACCCTACCCACACAAATGGCCCCATACATGGATGGAACTAGAGCCAAGATACATTAGAAAAAAGAACCCTTTTAAACTGTATGGGTTGTTTGGTGAATGTTTCACAGCAGGGCGTATCTGAGCTTTGCTCGATCCACAGGCAGGCAGCCTTGCTATCTCAGTAGAGGACATTCACTGTGGGTCAGTTGCTTCAGCTGTCTCCAACTTGCTCTCAGACTAAAGTGGTGGGAATGAAGGAGTCATCTGAGTCTCCTGGGGGCCTTAAAGAGACTTACAGTTTTTACCTGGGCTTTCTGGTCAATCCCCCTTCAAGGGCTATGTCTTTGAGCCAGCCTTCAATGGCTGAGAAAGCTAAGTTGTTCAAAGTGAGTGGTGTTGGTGCACAGTGGATTGCAGCTTGTCGTGTGGCGCATTAGGTGTTGACAGATGGGAGGGAGGGCATGAGACGCTGTGGGGAGCCAATGATTTATTGCTGGGCCTGGGACACTTAACGGGGTGTAAGTGCTGAGTCTAGAGGGACCATGATGTGAGGACAATTTGAAAAAAGACAGGAATAAACAAAGGAAATAACCTTAAAGGAGATATTGTAAATTTGATCACTAACAACCGAAGGAAGACTTTGATTAACTCAAATAACTATTGTTATGCAAAATTTGCATGGTTGTAACAAGGAAATAATGTCCCACTCTTAGAATAATGAGAACACCTCTAGGGTCCACTACCAGGGAAGTCGAAGTAAGGGGAACATACACATTATTGATGGGGATTTCGCTCAATGTTATTTGCATTTAAACAACACTCATGTAACCAACGAAGTTGCTGAAAATAAAAGAGGAGAAGAGAGAGAGAAAGGAAGAAAAGAGATAGAGAGAGTAAGCATAAAGCAAGGAAAAAAGCGGGGGAGGAGAGAGAGTGCAGAGACACAGCAGGGACCAAAGTAGTGGGCACGCAAAGATAATGTCAGGACAACATTATAGCTCCGGGTGTTGGTGGGTTCTCTCCCTCCACAGCACGAGTGGATCCTCACAGCACACGTGTCTGCTGGTGTGCTATACATTGTAAAGTGGTTGTGTTCCAAACCCTGCTGTGTTGTTCATAATAATAACCTTTTAAATATGATTTGATTGACTCGATTTATCGCCAGCAGTGAGATCTAGCTATTACTGTACATTTGTGTACCCTTAATCACTGTCCAAATTGACACTGAAGTTCAGAGAAACAATCCAATTTATGCATGGGTTGGCTTGAAAAAAACAATATAGAATGAAAAAAGGAATACATGTTCCTACTTTCTACTAGACATGTTATTAATGAGGACAGTCTTTTTGATTGTCTGATGAAACATTCTCTTTCTGTTACAGCTACACATCTAATATAACCCTCTTAGTTGTTTGGATATTGTGTGGTTGTAGGACCATTAACAAAGTGTGGATTTAGTTCCCATTGTGGAAAAAAACTTGAACAATGTGAGTGAGATGGGAACACAGATCAAAGCTTTAAACATATAATTTTGCTTATTTTACTTTGTATGTAAGCTTCCACCTACACAAGCCTTTGAATGCGGATGAGGGTTAAAATACTATTTTTCAGGGGTCTTATCAGGGACATGGCCATTGGATTGTCTAGATTCTAGGAAACCAAGTACATAGTACATATTGGGCACAAGGGCCACTTCCCTCCACTCAGCCTAGGGTACAATCATAGTGTGTTAACTTGCTCCACGGACAGTCCCATTTCACAAGTTGGGAAGTTGTTTTTGCCATTTGTGTGTTAATGAGATTCTAATGATACTTCACTGGACAATGACACAAGCAACAGCCTAGTTTCAAACATAGAAGTCACAAATTGACCTAATACAGAGTCCTGTGTGACAGACCCTATCAGTGTCATAATTTTTGATGGCTCCCACACACCCAATTAGCCTTATAAACCCTGTCAAGGTAAATTCAGCCTCCTTGCATCTGTTATAGTTGTGCCCTTCAGCCAGCTTAGGGTGATGGACAGTGGACCACATTAGAGGAGCAAGAGAATGGAGGAAGTATTGATTGGGTCTGTTATGCTCAGCTTTGTTCTTCAAATCCAGACTTTTTGTGACACTGAGATCATGTTGCACCGTAAACACAAAAATTATGCTCAAATCAGTGGCAGGCTCACTCTGTGTTTTGTGGTGGTACCTTGCCAGTGCTTTGGCAGGGTTTGGTTACATACAAATTATATGGAGGTTTATAAACAATGAGGAGAGACACTGTGGGCAACTGCTGCCGCTTTGTGGGTTACTTTGCCAGAGTGACGCTTCTTGTCTAGATGGTCTCAGACGAGACTACAGAGATTTGATCATGAGTTGACTTAATGATAAACTAGAATGTTTTTTAGGGGTTCATTTATATTTTACTATTCCTCTCTCAAAACTTTCTCAACAATAGATAGAACTTTGAAAGTATAGCAAAGTAAACAACTACCCCACTGGTGACAGGAAGTCATGGCAGTAGGAAACCGTACCTTCTTCCACATCAAATTTCCTGGCCCAAATCCCTTACACTCAAGGACCCTCTGAGACAAAGTCTGAGACATCGATCAAGGTTTATTACTTCTAACACACTGAGAATTTTTAAGGTGAAATAGCAGGATTACGGTTTCACCTAACATCCGGTTTCTTGCTTCCTTGCCATATAATGCATCACTCACTTTCAATCACTCCTGCACGGACACGGCTATTGCAATGTCTCGTGGCATGTGGTGCAAGAAACAGTCAAGTACTTCAGTTTCCATCCTTGCAAAAGATATATAAATTTAAGTTACCACTCAAATTCAGAAATGTTCAAGGGTTTCAAGAACCCAATGAAACCTTGGCAGTAAGGTCTGTCCTTCACCTACCTGTCGCTGACTGTTCTCAGACAGCACTGTCAAGTACACACTATAATGGCCTTTAGCCAAAAATCTCACTACTGATCACACTGCCCGTACCTCTTCTTCCCTGCTCCTGTCAATGCTCAGTTTTGTCTGCTTCTCAGTGACTCCCTTTTAACACTTTCATGTTCACGTTCAAGACAACAGCAGGTCAAAAGCAGAAGATATGATCTGATTGGGACAGCACAAGCACACTGAAACACACATTATACAGTATGTGATCACTCAGCCAAATTGTTGATTGAGCATTCTTCGTGGCAACTCCCAGAGGAGCTGTGTGAGCAGAAGGGCCATCAGTCTCTCCTTAATGATCATTCTACCTCACAACCCCTGTTTTATGTGCCACATCCAGCTAACAGTTAGATTAGTGCTCTCGCTATCACACTCCCTAAATCCTTCTCTCTGCTGTTCTCATGGCTGCCGAGTTGCCCCCTTTCACCGGCCATGGGTTCTGGCTATGGCTATATTCTGCCCAGGCTCCCTTGACCCAGGCTGGTAATGCATTACTCCCCAGATCAATTGATAGATTGGCCCTGTCGGAGCTGCCGTAACTAAATCAGCTGCTCCTGATGATTCAGCACCAGCCAGGGAGCCGGGCCTGCTGTCACCAATCACAGATCACCAGCAGCTGAGACAGGTATGGACATTCTCCTGTCACTTGAACCTAATTTATTGCCAGCTACCACATTGATTAACCTTGTGCTGTGGTTCAAGCTTCCTATAAAAATTTGTGTGTTGTGGGGGTGGGGGGGGGTGAGGGGGTGAGTGTGTGTGCGACTGAATTAAGAGGGCGGAGAAAACATGAGGGCAAGTGGATGTTTACATTACTCGGAAAACTTTGCACAAAAGGACTTTCACTGTATGGCCAGGAGCAAGTTTGGGGCAGCTGGTAACATTTTGCTTGGGGGGACTTGTGTCTCTGAATTTTTGAGTGAACACATCATTTTTAACTGAATTATTTCACATCCGCAGCTGCTACAATGTTGACCAAAAACTATTCATTATAAACAATCTATGGTCTAAAAAGATAGATAGACAAACAGACGGACGGATGGACCATTGACACCGACAATGTAACTTTATTCAAAGACTTTTTTCCTGGGTGATTTCTTTCAGCAGTCAGCTCAGGTCATGTCTACTATTACACAGAATGAGCTGCAAATTGTCAGCCCTGAGTTTGTTAGATCAGACACTGAGGTAATGAGATGATTCACAGTTCCCATGGTGCCTACACCCTGCCAATTGCCATTTTTAGTTGTTTTTCTAATATTTTGACTGCACTGCAGTAAAGTCATATACAGCAACACCTCAGCCAGGGCCAAAGTAATGCATAGAGTATCCTGAATAACATTTGACCGTGAGACATTCCTGAAATAGACCGTCTTGAAGGTCCTGGCAAAGATTTCTAAAAAAACTGAAAGAATGGCACGCGCCATCACCATTTAAAATTGTACAACTTGGAATAAAAACATCTTGAGTCTAGGTTATTTTTGGAGCTTTCTGAGGAATGTACATTATTTATTAAATAATAGACATTGTGAGCTGGCCCGGTTACTATATCATCATATATTTACTCTTGGTTGTTGATTTACCCTCATTGGTGATGCCGAGCTGAGAAGTGGAAGCATTTTGTTCTTTGTGTCTCGGTGATTTACTCTCTGTTCTTTTGCTAAGACAGCCAGGGGCTGTCAGCAATCTTCCAGCTGTAGCCTCTAAAACACAACTCATGGGCCTAATGAACCAAGGCACAATTACTTTAGCAAAAAGCTGCCTTGACTTAAGAGGGGGAAAGGGCATCTGAGTGTTGATAAACACGCACACGATTTTGGGTTTTTCAAGAGTGATTAAAAGGAGAAAAACTCTTCATCTATGAGCACAAAATGGCTGCACTATTTTTTTTTTCTTAATGAAAGACTCATAACTAAAACCATCTGCATAAAACAATACAATTATATGCACATCACAGAGCTGCAGCTGTCTCTTCTGTAAAACTGTATAATCTTTATGTTTCTTTGCTACATTTGCAGACTCATCCTACCACTTGTCCATAAAAATACATGTCTCCTGCTGGGCTGCCTCATTGTGTAACTGATGAAATCATTTCTCTCATGCTTAAAAATGTCAGTTATCTATGTTATACAATGACAATAAACATAGTAATGAATAACATTTTTTGTAGGATTTAAAAGGAATTACCATTTTCATTTTCTAAATATCAAAATAATTGTAAAAGCAGAGCACTGTGACACACCTATAAGTTGTGAAATTTGAGAACTTGTGTGTAACACAGCAGTATCGTAAGCTCCCAAAAGCAACAATAAAATAACAATTAAAAAAAAAAAAACATGAAGCACAGCTTCCACAGGATATGAGGGTCGTTTCTCCCCAGCATTCAGAGTCATGCATGCTGCGTGTAAAACTAGCGCAAGCTTTTGCACTGTTAATATTCCATAACAAGCAGACGGGATCACTAATCTAGTAAGGACCTCATCTAATAGCCCCCCACTGCTTCTAGACTACTTCATGAGCACAGATGCCACAACAAATATACATTATTAGGTTGAAGATTATAGAGTATTGCGCAGTGCCTTTTGCCAGCAGGACAACTGATTCTGTAGGGATCAATAGACAGCCAGTTGCCAATTGCTCAATGGCCTCAAATGACACTTAATACATGCTGGATCACCATTCAGAGCACAGTGTGAGCATGCACATGCAAGAAATCTAATGTATTATGATTAAGATTGCAAAAGTGAAAAACACTTAAATAATGCTGTGTAAATTGTTGTAGTTCATGTTGGGCTGCTCATAAAAACCTGATGTGATCACAACAGCATGGACACTAGTCAACATGTTCAGTTTTGACCCATGAGCACAGTAGATATTACTACATTATTAAAAGAGGCCACAGCCATCTTCGATCTCAGCCGTCATTTCAACCATAACTTCATATCTGTAATGTTGAGATATTGCATTCACAAGAAGACAGACAGACAGACAGACAGACAGACAGACGGACGGACAGAAGGACAGACAGATTTATATACATGAATGTATCAGCACTCAAAACTAAGTCTGTGGTAGTTCTCGGAACAAAAGGTGTGTCCAAGACCACAGACAGACTCACAAGGTGAAAACATTTGCATCCGACTGTTAAAGACCTTCTTTGAGAGCTGCTTTCAGCCTAAACTAGATGCTGACGGTGGCGAATATGGCACTAAAGTTCTCCTTCCTTTCATGAGAAAAGCAGTCTTTTGCATGCCACCTGGCTCCCTCCTTGAGACAGCAGTCATGTTGATGGTCCACTTCAGATCACCAGTCCACTTTTGAAATTCTGCAAGATCCCATCTTAGCTTCAAGTAAGGGGTTTACAAAGTTGAGAAGAAAGGCAACAATAACAGGTGCTTAAGAGAACACATTATGAGTTGATATCCTTTAATTACCAATGGCAGCATCACTTAAGTAATAACACATCCCAGGTTTCTTCCTCTACAGATGGCTAAAACTACTTCAGGCTACAATATTCAATGTGTACTCTGAGTCCCAGTTTAGTAGAGCACATGGGTGCATTACAGTCATTTTGAACAAAGCAATAACTCACCAACAGTCGAAGCCCATTAGGGGTTATCTTAGAACTCAGACTGGCCCAGTAAGTGCCCCACTGTGGAAGTTACAGGCTCTGCCTTTTCAGTGATGAATGGCTCTGTTTATGGCAGCTGAAAGGTTGCCATGTTGATTGTATCTCAATGTTAACTTAACATTACTGTTTCCTCAATGATCCTTGTACAGGAAAGAATGGATCTTTCCATTTAGATTTATATTTGGCTTAAGTTTGCTAGGGCACAAAGTAACTTTGTGTGTTTCATTACAATCGATTCTAGTATTGTTTTTTTTTTTTTATTTATTTCATTGCTATCACTGGCGCTGTTATTCTTACTATTACAAAATGAATGTGAGAACGCCTGCTGAGCTCCTGTTCAATAAGCATCGTTCTTTAGTGCCTTTGCTGTCAATAAAGAGCGTTGAGAGGGAACTCTATAGTGTTCCCTCTCAATCCTTCTTTTAATGTATGAAGGAAGACAGAGTGAGCTATTCTTTATCATCATGTACTGTACATGTAATGTCATTTACTTAGACAGGGTGCTCGATTTTTGTAACCACACCACTACCCATCAAAATGTCTGCTGTACACATCTCCGCAAATGAATACAGGAATGACTAAAGGGAACCAGATATTTAATTGATTCACCATGAGTGTTTTAGAATATTGTCCAGCACAAGTAAGCAAATTATGTGCGCAGAGCAACTGACAGTAAGTCCTAATTATTTATGCCTAAATAGACAAAGCTCACATGGCTTAAAACTCCCTATGCACAAGGTATGTTAGAGGCAGGTCTGTTGAAGTAGAATATAAAGCTGGATGTGTGTGATGATTAATCATAGTGTTAGCCAGTCACATAACCTTTAAACAGCTGTGCCAGTCACAGTGATGCATGAGAAAAATGGTTTACTAAATGAAGAGGAAAAGTCCAGACCAAGAAAAAAAACACTAATGTTGCCCATGAGGTTTATATTTGTAACATGCAAACATGTGACATTACCAACATTGTACGTAGCCCATGGCCCATGATGTGCCCATTTAACTTGAAATTACATTTTACTGAGACATTGAAAGTTCTTTCATGTCACGCACACGCGTTTATTACTACTGCATGTCAAGTCTGCAATTCTGATGTTGACAACAGTTTTCTAAGTAAAGTGTTGCTGGTTGGTTTTAGGTTGTGCATTCTGCATTTCATTAAATCTGGATGTTTACATGCAAATCCTCAAAACATTGACTATTGTATTTCAGTTTTATTTTGCAGTTGTTATGCATTTTAGTCAGGAATTTACTTAGCGATTACTGACAGGATCCTGAAATTATCCACTAAGTTATGTGCTGAAAAGGTGAGAGACCTGGTAATGTAAGGGTTTTTTTTGGTCATTTTCACTGATTGTGTTGTCATTTTGCGGTCCACACAGCATTGTGTAAAATGTCACTCTGAGGTGCATTTACAAACCTAATTTGTAGTTTTTTATGAATAATGCTCTTTTGATTGGCAGTGGTGCGACTGTTTTCCTCTTTATAATGTTGCCGTTTGATCCTGGATTGCAAAGCACTTTGTAAAGTTTATTTCAATACAATCTCTGCAGATTAATCACTGATCATCCTTCTGACATTTAATAATGATGACTGAGACATTACACCTATAATGGTGTAGAAGTACATGTGCAGGGACAACGCTATAAATAGAAAGAGCTGTGTGTAACGTTTGCACGTAAGCTGTTCTGTCGCAAATTAAACAAAATTAATTGTACTTTTTTCTCATTGCTCTTATTCTCATTGACAAGTCGAATGAGTGGTGGAGCTGGCAGAAGTATTGATAAAATCTGCATTCACACCTCTGCAAAGTACACAGAGTTCTACAAGTGTTGAATATATATATATATATATATATATATATATATAATTTAGGCAGGATTATCTGGAAAGGTGAAAAGATATCAGCATTATAATGTCTGTTTGGTGTGTGTGTGTGTGTGTGTGTGTGTGTGTGTGTGTGTGTGTGTGTGTGTGTGTGTGTGTGTGTGTGTGTGTGTGCATGTGTGTGTGTGTTCAAAGGTGAGCATGTGCACAGTTGCAATATCAAATCAGGAAGGAAACTCACATTGTTCATGTATTCGCTCAACAAGTCTTGAAGGGCCTGCCGAACGGCGTTGCACTCAGCTACTATGCGTTCGCGGCGGTCGTCACGTGTGCATGAAGAGTCAGCCATTAGCGCGGCACCGCTGATGATGCTCTCCAGGCGCTCCTCCAGAGAGGGCCGGAAACGAGCCTCGCTGAATGTCAGAGGGTCCAGGATGATCTTGTTCTGTGGGGCCAGAGGACAAGTAGAAGGTCAGGACAGTAATGGGTTACCATCTGGGCTGAGGCATGTCCAATGGAGCCTCAGACTCAGAAACTGGATCTTGTGATAAGATTGCATCATAGGTATAATCAGCAGCATTTTCCTGCAGGGACTCATTTCTGATTACAGATCAACAGCATTATTATCACTGTACTATATATGAAAGGAGCCTGTTTACCAGTGAGTGTACTTGTTAAATGGTTTAACACTGATTAGAGGAGTGGAGAGTTAAAACATTAGGACAAAGTGCCTGTTTTTGTCTAGACAAAATAGTTTGTTTTTTTTATTTCAGAGGCAGTTGTATACTATCTAAAAAATTACAAATGACTTTGATGTAGTTTTAAATGAAAAGATCACATGTGTAAAAACAAGAAAAAAACAACAAAAGACAAGCTCAGGTCTGGAACCATCTTAGACCTTAATTTAAAAAAAGCTTATAAAAAATAAGTCAAGAAATCTAAGACTGTGTTTCTCTCCCCATAAGGGATAAAGTGTTTTGCAACAAATCCTATCAAGGAGAAAACAGAAGTGAAACTAAAAAGCATTTTCTTGTTTAACCCCCCCAACACCATATTATTTGATTTCCACCCAAAAAATTCCAATTACAAATATGAGCATCTATCCCAGACTTCAAGACCATAATGGAGTTAAAGAACACAAAACGCCTCAAATACGCTGGCAATCAACAGTTCAAGGTTTTAAGGCCCCCTTTCTACACATTGTATATATTGTTAGATTATCTTATATGATCTCTGCAGTGGGGGAATAACTGTATCTGTGAGTTGTTATGCCCATACTATCTAAATGTGCCAGTCACAGAAGCTCGTGATGTAATGGTTTTAAGAGGCAAGGTCATGCTTGAGTCTTTCAATACCCATATCAATCAGTACTCTGCATGTGCTCCATGCACCCTATGAGTTGCTCTACCATGTTTTAAAGAATTCAAAAAGCACAGTGCATACAGCTTTTTACACAAACAATGACCCAGAGGTGGCAATTTTTAGCTCTAGTTGTGATGATAAATGCATTTGGTGCCATTCACAGTGTGTTATGCAAGTGAGCAATAGTTGCAGAAAATTGATGAGATGGAAACAAAGTGCTAGAGAGTTTATTTCCTAAGCAAGGTAGTGACCCCTGCAGACTATATAAAACATTATGTAAGTAACATCCGGAAACATTACTCATGGAGACATGAGAACTAAAAAACAGATAGTAGTGAAAGGCAGTGGTGGACTGTATATTCTGTATAGCTCTTTCTTACTCAGATTCCAATCTCACCTAGAGGCAATATCATATAAGATTATGACTAATCTCCCAAAACTTCTTCGACAAAAGGGCTGCATAGTGATTGTTTTTCATTATCGATAAATCTGCAGATTATATTCATTATTAATCAAATAATTCTTTAGTTTAAAAAAAGCCCCCCACCCCTCCAAAAAGCAACATTTGCTATAGCTTCTTTAGTCCAACAAAGATAACTGTGGGGTGATTAACTGCTGTCAACTAGTTTTCAGGTCCAAGTTGACTAATCAGCCATCTTGATCAGACAATAAAGAAAATGTTACCATGATAATAAAGCCAATTTATTTCAATGATGACTTGATCAAGGATGATGCTTATTTATTCAATTCATACAGAAAGAAATATCCATGGATCAGGTAATATAGGCACTAATTCTTGATGCAGGACAGCAACAGATGCCCACTGTCATGTCCCCTTTCCATCCACTCACAGCAAAACATTTACCTACGAGCAATCTGTGTCTATAGGTTTTTCATCCTAAGGTTCAACCAAACCAATGATGTGGTTCTAACACCGCAGCACCAAATCAAACCAAAGTTGCATTTCTGTCTCAAGTAAGCTGTAAATAAATCCAACATTCACCAAACATTCACCAATAACTCTGACTGGAAAAGCCTTAAGATTTTCCTCTGCGGCATACATGACAAGTTTCATTGGCGTAAGGTAATAGTACAGAGCAGTGTTTGGTCCCTTCTCAGCCAGTCTAATCCTGGGGCAGGATGACAGACTGTCAAATGATGCAAAATAACATGCAAGGTGAGAGAGTGCAGGCAAAAAGCATAACCTACTTTTCATTTTCAGCTGGCAGGAAAGTGCAGTAAATACAAGGCTTTGCAGTAAAAGAGAAGATAGATAGGGAAGGGAAGTTTGGGGCTACAAAAAAATAAATTAAAAACACAAGATCGGAGGAAGAGATAGAAGGAGAGAAACTGCAGAAAAGAAATGCAAAAAGGGGAAAGAGATAAATATAGAACAGAAAGAAATATCTGCAAGATAGTGGTTGAAACATAAAAGACAAGCAATCTGATTACGAGGTGTTTTTCTGTCCTACACTTTGCTGACAGCCAGCCGGCAATAAACAACAGCCTCTACAGTGGACAATTTTGTGAACTCTTGACATTACCCACACAGAGTTTCAAAAATGTTCTTCTTAGATTTCCTCACAGACAAAAAAGTCAGCAGCCTGAACCCTGAGAAGAGACGGTCGCTATCGTCGGAGGGGGGACGGACAGACAGACAGACAGACGCTCGCTTGTCACCCTCACCCGCTATCGTCGGACCGGGAGGTGGCGGGCGGACAGACGGACGCTCGCCACCCTCACCCGCTACAAAGCACCTAACATTAAAATGAGTATAGTGGCACTGAGCTAGCAGTATAGCGGCGCTGCGCCACTGTTCCATTGTCTGGGGAGGACCCTGCATATGGTGACTTGTTGTCTAAAAGTGAAGTACGGGGTAAAAATAAAACAACTTAAAAGAATGCTGTTAATGTTGTGTTGTCTTTCTATCTTTCTTTCTTTCTTTCTTTCTTTCTTTCCCTTTCTGTGTGATTGCCTATTTCAGTGTCTTTTGTGTTAGACATTTTTATGGTAAAGGTATGCTGTACAAAGCTATGAGATGATGCTAGCTCCTTCAAATTGTATGCAAAGTGTCAAAGATCTATCTCTGTACTGCAATCAGTGAGGTAAAATCTATATTGATCTTCTCAACTGACTGATCAATAGACCAAAATCCATATTTGGTTCTAAGCCTATGTAATTTATTTGTGCTGGAGTGGAAAGAAATACAGTTTAACATTTGCTCATACTAGTGCTACTGACACAGATCCTCCACACTAGAACTCTTATACATGTCCAATATTGAACAAATAACTAACAATTATTAATCTTAAGAGATCAGTCACAATTCTAATCATGTAATACAATCTACATGCCCTAATGCCTTAAACCAGAAAAGGAAAAAAAGAAAATTAGATCAGACAATGACATCAAGATTTTTCTAGTTGCAACAAGCACATAAGTCTCATAAATGTAATTGTTGTTTCTGTATGACAAGACAGTTATGTCTCAATTATACAGCTCCAGAAACAGCGAGATGGTATCTCATAACAAGGAGGAGGAGGGGGGGGATTAGAAGCCAAGTCCTATCTATAACATATGGATGTCATAATCACCAGAAGAATGTAAGGCGCGAGCAATAGTTTCCCATATAACACACAAAAACTATTGAATTATTCCCCCTGTCTTCCCTTTTTGCAATATGGCTATCCTTACATTGACATATACATCAGAAATTAACGCTTCAAGGAGGCAAAAATGAACAGCAAAGTTCCACATGCTGTGGAGCTCAACAAAGAAAGACGCAAAGAAGAAAAGAACATCAAGGGAAATGGAGAACATCCCCTCTCAACCCAATTGTTATTCTGCACAGGATGTGAGGTTGCAATTA
The DNA here is from genome assembly GCF_904848185.1 of Acanthopagrus latus. Classification (NCBI taxonomy): domain Eukaryota; kingdom Metazoa; phylum Chordata; class Actinopteri; order Spariformes; family Sparidae; genus Acanthopagrus; species Acanthopagrus latus. Next base: position 13,748,502 of record NC_051039.1, read on the forward strand.
TCACCGGGAGTTGGGAATAGGCAGAGAGTAGAAAGAGAAGCAAATGCTGGGTTGACAAAGGCTGAGAGGTTTTCAAGGTAATTGGCAGTGGCTGAAGTCATCCTCACAAGCTCACAAACATGAGTGATAGTGTCAGTTCCCTCAATAAGTTTCACAGGGTTAAACTCGTTTTTTGATACTTTCTTTGTCCTTGAACCTCATTATCAGTTTCTTTGTTGCTATCTTTAAAGCCCCTAACTAGCCAGTATTTGCTAAAAATTGTCTGACAAGTTTGTACAGTAAATAATGACACTGTTTGCGATGGAGCTCAAATAAATGCCACGATCAAATGAGTATAGTGGCGCTGAGCCAGCAGTATAGCAGCACAGCGCTGTTAGTCCACCATCTGGGGAGAACCTTGGTACCATACCAAAAATTTCAAGTCTTCCTTAAAGAAAAGAGTAGATTCAACTTAGTATAATGTTATTTCAAGTGTGTCCTTTGCTGTTTTGTAATGTATATCGCAGCTAACTGAAATGCACTTTGACTTCATTACCAAATGGTTTGGAAACAGATTTATTGTAGTATTTTGACTGGTTGTTTGCACAGAGCAGTAAGACAGCTCTTACCTGCAGGCTGATGAAAGAGTTAAGTTCTGTTTTCCTGAAGTCTAGGCCAGGCTTCAAGCCCGCAATTCAATATGAATGTTGATTCTGACAGCGTATCAGGGCCAGAGGCATCCTTATGTTTGCCCCACACAGGGTGAGGTTATTAGTTTGACCCCACTTTGGGGCATTAACCAGTGAGACAGGGCACGTGTCATATCAGCCTATGTCAAATGTGCCTTCCAGGACGTTCCAATATTTGATGACAATTATTTTGTCTAAGAGAGATTTCAACCAAGTCTTAAACATACCACTGTATCGCCTCTGGTGGCCCTATTCCAGGGTTCAAAGGCTGCTTGGTTGTGACTATTATGCTGTTTGACAAAGCTCTGCCCACACTGGCCCAGGAGGGGCATTAGTCATAACCCACACTCTGATTGATTAACCTAATGAAGAGCGCCTGACTCAGGGCTTGGCCTTCTATTGTGATACAGTGGAGGGCAACTCTAACAGCTTTGAAAAGGCCAATTTGTGAGGGTGTGGTAAATAACAGGGGATTAGTTGTGTCACTTTAAAAACCACTTATCTTCCTTTTAGCGATCATAAAAAAGTTAAAACTACAATTAATTGAATGAATGTGAGTGCTGTGATAACGTGATTAATGGGCACACACAATAATTTCCCCATGCAGCTGCATCAGTCTAAGAAACTCAAGATTCTACATGATGTGTGTGATCTGCGTGCACCGGTGATTTGTTAACTGTGTATGTAACATTGTGTTTTTCCAGTTGTCAGTTCCCTGGTCCTTTACAGTTCTACTTGTCCTGATGTGTTCCTTATGGTTTTATTGTCTGTCTTCTACTTTTGTATTATTCTTCAGTTTTTATGTGTTTGCTGCCTTTCTGTTGCCTACATTTTGGACTTTGGGACTCTGAGTTGGTTATTTTAGAACACTTTTTGTTTCTGGCCACTACTGTGCATCCTGTCTTCGGGTCCCTTTTTGTTACACATCAAATTTGTGTGTACAAATGTGTAGGAGTGCAGGAATGTAAATCTTCAGAGAACGATACACCTCAGTAAATGGGTATACATGAGGGCAATATTAATTTGTGGCTTGTTTACTGATCTCTTGTACCAAAGAGTGCTTTCACTTTACAACATGCTATCACCATGATGACCAAATTCTGGGCGAGTCAATACATTAACCTTTATATTATGAGTGTAATATAACAGCCTGCGAATCAAATTTCCATTGGGATAGTAATAATGTTGCCATTTTAGTTAAAGTACACAACACAACAAGCATATGCTTGTGAAAACATTTTTTTCAGTCATTCATCCGTTCATTCATATTCTAGACCTCCTGGAGCACACTAAATATTTTACCTTGTCTTTATATTGTAAAGGAACCTTAACTGGGCAGTGATGAATGATTTATATGTAAAAACAGTAGGACATATTTGCAATGGGAACTAAATACATTTGACCCTTATGAGACACCATCTACTAAACTGTGATGAATGATTCATATAATACAAAAGAGTAGGTAAAGAAAGTGAAATATCGCTAAATGAAAAAGTAATTAATTAATAAAAACATGACAAAAAATAAAAAAACACAAATGGTTGACAATCTAAGCTACTGTTGTATAACTTATAAGCTGAAACTATTTTAGTGTAAATGGTTTAAATCAGCCCAGACAGTCATTTCTTGATTACAATGTGAAAGACATTCCCAAATAACATCATCATCAATCGACTAGGTGAGATAGGACCACAACTATGCTTTGTTACAGGACACAATGTTGTAGTTGCATGTCAGTATATGGGAGCCCAACTATTTCAAATTCACTTATTGAGGAAAAAACAACTGGTTTTCTAAAAAAAGATGAATACATAAATGAAAAAATCACTGTTCTCCTAAAATTGCTTTTGCCAATCCAACCACGTGTAATTATATTCAAACACAAAGAGAAAAGAAAAAAAAACAATAAATCAATCAAACATTGTAGTGCAAAAAAATTGGAGCCAATTGAACCATCAGCTACTAACAGTGTCTTCTGTTGAAGTCCACACTATATTGGTGATTACAAAACACACAGCATTTACTATCATTTAAAATTGAAGCTTCAACATTTCAATTATTATCATTTTCTTTGTTGCACAGTTGTGGGGTCAGAAAAACACAGAAAAGGTTTTACCATTGTCACTCAAGCTGACACTTAGTAAAGCTCACCAACATTACTTGTAAAGGATATAAGCAATATTTTAATGCATGAATTCAGAACATTTTATGTTAATTCTTCATTCATGTCATCAAGAATCAACACCGATTGTTAGGTAAAAACTCTAATATCTGCAAAAGTAAAAAATGATGTAAAACTATAAGCCAACAAAGCTAGCAAACTGTACAGCAGCTTGACCTCAAAGGAAATGTAAAGCTCTACTTTTGGAAAAGATGTTCATGCCTGTAATTGTCTTCCCTTGGTCTTCTGAGAACTGCATGAATTATTAAGTTGAGTGGTATTGTCCCGTTTGCTGCAGCTTCATGCCGTGTAGTAAACAAGCATTCCTATGGAATGTAGCAAAATGTCTAGAGAATGGTAAACATACCACAAAAATATCACATTAAAAATCAAAAAGTAAAGCATTCCTAAATAATTAATGAAGAAAAGAAAAAGAGCCAATTGGGGCAGAGAAAGGAAAAGGCACATGAATTAGTAAACTAGTGTAACCAGCAGAAAATCAAGCTAAAAGCATAGTTGTCCTAAAATAGTGAATGCATGCCCCATTGAGCTCTCTACGGCCAGTTTGAATACATATTTCTGCAATGAAACCCATTACTACCCGCCCTCCGAAACATGTGCACAGGCACATGCTTGCTGAGACTTACTTGAAACATAAAAAAGGCTGAAATTACTGTACACATGTTAATTAGAATTTTACTTTGAGCAGAGACAAAAGCCGTCCCGACTGCCAATGGGGACATATTCAGTCAACAATCCAACTCCATTCTCCAGATGTCTTCAGCGTGTTTTGAGAAATTACACTATATGAATATTTTGATCCATGTTGTTTCTTTGGAAAATAGTTGAAAGAGAGGGAAAAAACATAGACATCTAGACATATCCAGAAACAAGAAGCACCCATGCAAAACATAAAGAACAGTTTTCCATGATAGATGTGCCACTTTCAGACTCAAAATTAGAAGGGAGACGATACCGTGCGGTCAGAACATCTTGATTAATGATTGAACTTGTATCCTGCTGGTTTAATTACATCAAGTTTGAATGTGACCTGCCTCATGTAGGCTATACCAAAGGGGAGATATTTCGGTTGTGCATATAATCAACTTGATTAGGGAAAGGAAATTTCAAAAGAAAGTTTCAGTGTAATCAACATTTTTTACATAACATTAACAAATGAAGTTCTCTGTGGGCTATGCTCTCTTGACTGTAACTCATATTCAAATTCATGTTATTTGAATGTTTATAGCATTGGAGCAGTCAACAGTCCCTTTTCAGTCACTCTGCCTGTCTTATCAAAAGCATAACTTGTCCCCCTGCAGGTTTTGACTTCTTGACATCTAATTGCTTCCCTCCCTTTTGCCTTCTTACATTTGCTCAAAAAGTGAAACACTGATAGCAGACAAAATAACGCCCCAGTTCACAACAATTTCAATAGGGAGAGCAATGATTTTTTTTGTTTTGTTTTGTGCTTCCTGGCTCAGGCATATCTGCAATGGCAGGTCTGGAAACAGGGCCAGAGAAAGTGACTCCATCCATTGTCAGCATCCAGGCCTTTGTTACAATGACAACCTCTGAAGCACTGTATAGGAAAACAGTGAGACAAAAGCTGTTTTTTGTTATTTGTTATTTGTTCTTAAGAATCACCTGAAGGTCGCCTGTCTTGTCTTTGAACAAATGAATGGCCATGCTATATGATGAGTAGCATATCGGAGCATAACAGGCAATCACCGAGACTGCATAATCTAAACTAATGTGATCCTCAGCAGTGATGCTCATGATACTGAAAATATGATATAGCTTGTATTCAAAACCGTGTAGGTTAAACTATGAGTGTGTGCCCGAATGTTTATTAATGTAGCAGATGCACATAGACAGAGTCATAAATCATACAGTACAGTAGCATAATAAGGCCAACAAGGCTCCTCGCCTGCCCAGGTAATGGTAGTTGGACTGTTGCCCAGTCTATCTGGCAGCAATGTGGACCCACAGTAAGCTGCAGGGGAGCATTAGGGAGGGGGTGGCTTTGGGTGGGAAAGGGGTTTGGCACAACACACTAGACAGTGTCCAATATTTCACTGTATTGGGTGCTGGCATGGGGTTATTAGAACTTGTTCTTTGACCCTTTGATCTCAAAGACACAAGACAATAATATGCACTTGGTCTAAAATGTTAGTGTTGAATTGTTGAATATTTTAAGTCAAAATGGTTTTCCAACGGGTACATTTACACATAAAGATGTTTTTGTTTTATTAAATGTAGCACGTACAGTGTCTTCTGTTTCTCTCTACCCCAAAATGTCCAACTGCACTTAAGGAAGTTTTTTTTAACCCTAAGCTCCCCTAGAGTTAAAGCCATTAAGGCCAGTGAACAAACTGCATGTCAACTAAGGCTTTTAATCAAAGTTCAGCCAGCCAATTATCCTGCTAAATTCCTAATCACATTTGGTCTCCACATGTCTTCTTTATTATCCAGTGAACTCTCTGGTTTATGTTATGAGACTTGTCTGTCAACCTAAGATCAGCTATCCCAGCTATTTGACTACCTCACCTACTGCACTTCTTTGCTGTCATTCAAATGTATGTCACTTCAGCCGTCCACCACCCCACTTCAATGGCTCCCAAGGGGGATATCTGTAATGGCTAACATTAACAGTGCTTTACAGGCATACACTTTGATTTAATCAACAGGGTCAGTCCCAAAGGTCGTTAAAATACTGAAATGCATTGACTCTGTTTTGGTGTCTTTCTTGACATAAGTACAACATATGCTGACAATTTGTATCCACACCCACGCAATTTATTTTTAAAGCCCTAACTTAATTGATCAAACATGTTCGATTATTTGTTTCCACCTAAAATAAAAGCTTTTTTAACATTCCCTTACTTATTGTTACATTTTCTTATATTTTGACTATATATTCTTTATTTAATGATTACCAGTCTGATGCCAATTAGGTATGTTATTTTGATCCTGTAGTTGGTAGCTGCCAAACAAGCAGGAACAAGTCCCACAGATCATAATTTGGCAGCAGTGTCCAGTTGTTTAAAAGAGGACACATACTGGGGGTCATCAGCAAAGGCACACCTGCCGTCTTCCCCACTAATCTCATTTGATGTGTCCGGGAGATAGTTCGAATCAATGTTTTCTGGAAGTCAGGCTGTTCCACAATACTGGGAGTCCAGTTAATAAGGAGATAATGACATCTCAAGTTATCTCATCAAGTTACAGAAAACAGCAACAGATTTCTCAAAACAAACAATGACAAAAATAGGAACAACTAGCAAGGTTCATGTGGGGAAACACATTTTGCAACTTGAGTAACAATGACATGTTTGTACAATAAGATATCTTATTAAACGTTACTATCTGATAAGCATTTACTTGAATCGCTCTGTAAACCCATCATGACATGACCCACTGGGTTGTTTCAAAGCTTCAAGTTTGGTATAACAGCCATCAACAGCTTGGGTTTAGATGCCACAAGGGACCATATTTGGACAAGAGGGTTGAGCTGGAGAGGACATCCTAATTGATCAGACTGAGAACCCAAGGACACATTGTGGTAACAACATATTGATTACAAGGTAGCCACACCCTACACCATACCCTGCATGATTGTCAGTTTACCAAAAATCAAACCATAATTTACAGAATGATTACATGCTATATCGAAGAAGAAACGAGCGATTAAGACAATTTTCTTATTATTTTCTTATTTCTCTAGGATTTTTGTCTTGAAGAGACACACATTGTTGGAAGTAATGGAGATTATGTTCGCTGTCTAGCAACAACAAATAAAACAAAAAGGCTATGAAGCACCAAGAAAACAACTGCACATCAATCAGTCTTCTGAGATCTTGCAAAAGTGCTAGAGAAGAGGCGATTAACTGACTTCTAGCCCAAGTTAACGGAGTCTGTGTTACTTATAAGATCTTGTTAAAGAACGAAACTCCCTCCACTCTCAGAACCAATCTCTAAATACCTGTGACAGTGGCCTTCACAGTTTAGTAGGGGCCAAGATGTCAGTAAGTGAAAGTACTGATTGTGCCAGTGACAGTGATACCTGCCAGCCATCTACTGCCTTCAGAGAAGATGAGTAGGAGAAGAAAAAATAATAATGTAATATTGCACATTCTGTTATCTTATCATCAGGTGTGACAGACCCTTTTCTCCACTGGCTCAGACCCCCTCGTAGAGAATCACCTGAGTGCTCTTCACACATTAACTATTAAGAACACATAAAAGAAGGCTGTTTCCAGAACACATACAAAGATCTTTACATTACAAACATGCAGTTATCCACCTACTTGCATGACACTATCCATTCTGCTGCAGGGTTTACAGCTTTACAGCTTTTTTCTGTGCTAGTATTAACTGCATATTGAAGCCTGAGTTCTTACACTGATGTCCATATACTGTATAGGCATGGTAGAAAATTGTCAGGACACAAGATGTAGCCATTTTGTCCAAGGACTACAAACTAACAACATTCTTCACTGCTACACAAATAGCAACAGGCAATCAACCTCAAGGGGGGGGAAAAAAAAAAAAACTTAAACAAAAATGTGACGCAGAAGTTTGGGGTAGGGGATAATTATAGCCATCAAGGCTGATTCCCATTCATTAACCACTGTTTACTGCAAGTACAATGAAAAAGTAAAGGTAATTAAAAATGACAGGGTTAAAAAAGATGCAATTAACATTCAAATGTATATTTGTTTGTCATTTCCATTGCTCCGTGGGTAATGCTGAGGAAAAAAGGGTTGAAAAGAAGAAGACTTTACCAATTACATGGTGGGAGCTTGGGTAGATCTTCTCGTGCTCAGTCGCAGTGTCAGACTGATGCTTACGTGTCCTATTGACGATTAAAGTGAAACTCTCACCATAAAGCAACGTAGGCTTTACATGTGAATGTATATGCTAGGGTAAGAGTGGCCCTGCACCATGCACTCCATTGAAAATTAGCTTGCCCGCAAACGAAACTATGGTAAATCTTAAAAGTGACTCTTCTGTCATAATCATGCATTTACATGAAGGTTTTACTCATATACATTCACAAATAAAGCCTAGGTTGCTTTTTGGTGAGAGTTTCACTTTGAGACCTATCACAAAACTGTGAGGTGACTGAACATCCCATGGAAAATGATGCTACAAAATGTACAGTATGTAGCCGGAATTGTTGCCGTGCCACCATCTTACATGCTGATCAACATGCAGACTCAGAGTAACAAGGGCTTCTACATTTACTGTTGCTGCCACAGCATAACTGTATGAATAACTGATTGATGGTTATGGAATTAGGCATCAAAGATGGATATATTTTGTATATCTTTTACAAATTAAGGGCCTGTGGGTGAAATGCTTATCTGATTACTAATTATAGAGGTCTCCAAAGGTCAGGAGCTGGTCACATCAGTTGCTCTTAAGTTCAAACTGATCATTGTTATTATTTAAGTGCTTACTAAGTGGAGCTTAGTTAATTATTAAAAAACCACATAGTAGCATGAACTATTTCTCATGTAGACATAAGTTCTCCCTTAGTATTTGCCCCATGTAACTGCCAGGAAAATGATTCAACTGACCCAAAAAAGCCCTTTAACATTAGAGAATAAAACTGTTCCTGTTTATGCATCATGGAAATATATTTGTCCCTGTATTGCATCTTAGCTGTATACTGTTCACTCAGTCGTAGTGTGTGACAGTTGCAAGTTTTTGGGGGTTTTCTGTATTGTGTTTACTGTTGTATTTGTGTTTATGCTGCCCACATGGCCAGGTCAGGCTCAATGAAGTTCAAAAGGTTCAATGAGGATTGCCTGATATTAGAAAAAATATATCTATATCTGTATATCTATATCAGTATCTGCAAAATATACTGGGATAAGAAAAAATACAGATAACTATGTATGTGATGCCACAGTAGGTTAAAATCACCATGGTTACAACCACTGACTGGCAGAAAGACTACTGAGTGGAAAAACTGCTAGCAAGTGTTGCAATTTTGATCTCAGCTTGAACGCTGCAAAAAACAAAAAACACTATTCAAAATGTGAAATAGCTGAGTTAATTTGCCTTACTTGACATTAATTTAGTCTGAAATGGAGTGGTGACAGAATATGGTGCCAGGCTATCTATATGACTGCATCTCCAGCCAGCCTTCATATTCCTGAGAGATTTTTTTTGTGTGCAAAATGGAACACACTGCATAATGAAAGCGAGGTTTCTCGGAAACCACTCTACAGCCATGACATTTATTTCATAACTATATGTTCGGGTAAAAAATGTGCGCTTTGCCAGTTTAAGTTTTACTGGTTCAGTAAGTCACTAGATTCAAAGTACCTAGAAGTTACAAAGACTGCCGCAAGGACTTAACGCAGAAATGTGTAACGATGTGATGTAACGAATGGATTAACAAACAACTCGCAAAACGCAATCACCATTCTCACTTGACTGACTCAATATCAAGAATAATATGTAATAAATAATGCAACAAGGACAAACAAATTCACAACGTGTATTGCAAAATACTGTACTGTTATAGAAATGATCTCGGATAGTTAATTCTGAAACCTGTTCCAGTGACAATCATTAGAATAGCTTTATCTAGAACACAGTGATTAAACTGTATTTATTCTGACATTTTCCTGACTTTGATATGCTGCTGAGATAAATGAATATACATAGCGTTTCACACACTGGAGAGAAACTGAGTGACGTAGGAAGGAACACAAGTGAGGACAAAGAGAGAGGGCAACGGACACAGAGAGCGTGTGCGAGAGAGAAAGAGACAGTCATGAAGGCAAGCGAAGGGTTTTTACTAGCAGCCCTCAGGCAGACTGGCAATCTGCGGTACTAGAACTTTTCCTGGTTTTTGCTTCACCTGTGCGCTGGATGTAACAGAGAAAACACCAATGAGAACACATAAAATCATGTCCAGTGCTGTTTGATTCATCATCAGACTGGTGCTTACAGGTGCTTTTTTCAACACATTCTGCAAGAGGTGCATGGGCAAAATAGCTCCTCTATTTTGCTAAGGATGTAAAATATATACAATAATATATTCACTGAATAGAATAGTAAATATACTCCATGTGATAGGCCATATTGGTGCAGAGCCATCAGAGAGCATTATATGTATAGATCATAATGTATTTTTCTGATGAATGGAATTGTTTATGGAATCCAAATTCTTCTTTTGACCAACCAACAGTACAAATACAGGCTTCATACTGTCAGCAGAATAACACACCAGATGCTCACCCTTACAAAGGCATCAGGAGGTCCTGTCCAGTTTCCTGTGGAGCAAACATAAATATACATATCCACCCATAATTGAAAACCATGCAGGCACAAGGGGACTCGTCTCCATTTGAATATGAATGCAGTTCTCATTTCATTTTTTGCTTTTTCAAATTCTGTCTGGCAAAATGATAACCCAACACCTTAGTCACTGCCACACCTTCAATAGAGAAATTATTCTGCTAGTCACTGCCTCTGTCCCTCCCAATGACCCAGGCCCCTTTCACTCTTTCCCTTTTGTCCAATTCACCTGTTCTCAAAATCAGCACCTCATACAATGGTTTCTGGGACATTTCTTGCTAAAAATGAACATCTTGAGGACATGTTTCTACTGTATATGCAGAAGAAAAGTAAATGGAAGACTATTATTTTTCAAACATGGGTTCTATTGCCCAATAGGATTGTGTAACAATGTACTCACCCTTGTCGTTGTAGACAGAATTACTTGGCTGGGAAAAAATCTATCACCTTATAAATGAGTCTAGAGGTAGGGGATGAGCATCATTTCCTGCAAGTACAAACCAAAATCTGATTTGCCATCTTTATTCTTAATTCTGAAATGCTCTAAAGTCCACTGCCAGATTTAAATATCCTATGAATATGCTCTATTACTGGAACATATGCCTTTCATCTGGCCGAGTTCTTTGCATCAGAGATGTCAATGCTCACTGCTCTTTCACAGTCCAGCTGAAGCTGTGACTGATGGGTCAGACGTGTGACAACAGGTCAAAACTGCATGATTGGTTTAGCACTAACTTACTTCGCCCTTTATTGTATCCCACCCCTTTGCCAAACGTAATCTTAACCAGATCAACAACATATTCAACTCCTCTTTTTATTCTGTTTTGTCTGGACCACAGATAAGACAGGCTAGTCTGTCCTTGACTTACTGAAAATGTAATGAAGTAATACTAGTAGTCGGCAGAGTGTTGATTATTCAACTTTCAAAATGAATAGGTGCAAACAGGCCTCAATTTTATCTTCAGAGGCACATTGACTACACAGAGCCCAGCCATTCAGGTTTCCACTTAGTCTTGTTTTAACTTTATTAGTGGTGGGAGCACGTGCTATATTAAAGCCATGTTGTCTGTTGCTATATTATACTGTGCAATACTGGGAGGAAGTTTTAGTTATAGTTTTCTATAGCAAGTATCATTCCATCATTTCATTTGAATTTAGGGCTGCTTTAAGAGATATACTGTGCAGTTTTTGACCTAGCTCTATAGAGCTGTTCTTTTTTGTTTTTTTGTCTTTTTTTTTTTTGATGATGCATCCCTGTATTCTCTCATGTACATGCCACTGACATAAAACAAACTGCCTTATCTAGACATGGCAGGAAGGCAGTTACGAGGGAGACCATCAGCTTGTCAGCATGGTTGTATACCATGCAAGATTTACAATGCTAAATAGTTTGCAAATACTTTATGAGGAGGGTAAAATGTTTGTTAGACCTCAAGGATGCACAAAATGTGTTTTAGTGAGAAACAATGGGCTGTTATTAAAAGACTCTGCAGGGCACCTTCAACATCTGCTCAGGGATAAAGGATGAAAATTAGCTCTGCCTTCGACTAATTTTTAAATGTTTGTTTTAAATGTTCATTGACTCCATAATGTTTAAAAGAGTTTCCTTCAATCACATTAAAGAGATAGAGAGAGAATGGTAAAGAGAACAAATGTTTAAAAAGAAAGCCGTCAGTGAGGCAGCAGCACAGCAAGAAACAGGGCTGTGTCATTTGTACTACCAGACTGAACCAGGACACCCCACTGAACTAGCATTTAATAGAATTAAGAATTAAGGGTTTGATGCAAAGGCAGCACAAAAGAATGAGACCAGCGGTAAATTTGCAAATAATATTTTCTACATCAGTCACTTCCTTATTTGTTTAGCATGAAAAGCTTTAGATCATGAAACCACACACTGTTTTCACGCAGGCAGATTACATCATGGTCTTTAACTCAAGATGTGCAGTCATTTGTTTGATGTTCAGTCGTTTGTTTGGATTTCAGATGATTTGCTAAATGCGGGCTGTATCAGCAGTGCATCCACTAGCGAATATGCAGCTGGGTATTTACCTCTGTGTGGAGAGGCAACGGGGATGGGGAACAGGCAGCCAGTGGGCTTGGCAAGGAAGGACGGATCATTTTCAAAAGTTTCCCATTTAACTGCTGCAGCTTCTGAAAGATTCAGAAGAGGCTCACAACCTACAGCCAAGACTTATTTGCTATTGGATGCAATTGTGGCTGAAAATGAGAGAACAACTACACACAATGGCAATGTACACACTGCGGATGATTTAGTCGGCACTGTTACAAGATTTAAAAGACAGGAAAAGGGATGAAGGCAAAAGACGTGGAACTAACAAGATGAAGACATAACAATGGAAAGCAAGAGTATGAAAGGAGCACTCAATTTCATTGCTGCAAAAGTCTTGACAATGAAAACTATGCTGATGAGAGGACAGGCATCAATTGACTCTAGCTAAGTTATCATTCAAGGAGGATTTTTTTTTTTTCAGCACACACGTTTAAAAGAAAATGGCACAAATTGAAAGAAAATGTGTCTTGAACCCAACGTGTTAAACCTTGAAATGATCAAAACAGTCTGATGAGAACCTAAACTTGACATCTTAGTAATGGGAACACCTCCTTTGTCCTTCAGGGAAGTTAATGTTTTTGTTTTGTGCTTTTGTCTGATGGAAAATACTGCTTTAAACTTTGCATTAAAAAGTGGTTGCAGTCTCAAAATGGCTGTACTTTTTTCTTTTCTTTTTTTTTCTTTTTAAGAGTCAGGGAACAAAACAGAACCAGAGCAGAGTTAGTGTCTTCTAATAGGATGTGGGGGGGCTGGGCTCTGGATCATCTCTCTATGCGGATGTACTTACTGCCACGGAACACTCCATTATCTCAGAATGACAGCTAAATTGGCCTGTCAACAAAGCCACACTCATAGAGGCAACTTCACTTGTGCATTAGTGCTTCTTCTAAACGTAGATCAGCGATATGGGGCATCTCTTCCATCCTGGAAGCCACAGGGCCAAATTAGAGAGTTTTTCTGTGTGCTGCACTATTCAAACAAAACTTGCCTGGCTGTGTAAGTATTCTTAAAGCTGCCTAAAGTTGAACTGAATCAAGCCTGTGCATCATAGGGAGTCCTGCTGAAGAACAGTGGCACACAATTGATGGTGTGTTATTTAAAGTCAGTACTTTCTTTGGCTGCCTCAATTTCAGCTCCAATGAAGAAGACCGATTGTTACTGGCTTTTTATAAAGCAGCCAGTCAATATTTCCATTCACCTATCTGTTTGTGAAGTCTACTGACATAATGCCAAAGTGTCAAATAGTTTTGTCCTGATCTGCCACCCCAAATCAAATTCACAACTGTCGCACTTAGCTGAGTATGAATAGATGTCGTGTAGATCTGCCGACTTATCTACAGAATCAAATAAGGTAACTTAAGGCCGCCAACTCTGAATTTAGGTGTGACTGCCTGAACCTACTGTGAATTAAATTTCTCGAAAGTAGTTTGGTAAATCCCAGAGGCAATGCCAGTATCTCAGTTCCAGGCAGTGGAGGCTTCTTCCACCCCCTGAGAGACTGTACACCCCCTCAATGCCTCAGGTTTATCAGTCTCTGAGAAAAAGAAAAAAGAAAAAAAATACACTGTCTTGTACTGTATAAATTAATGCTTGCTAGATACTTACAGCTAAGCATATTTAAAAAGGCTGCAATATGAAGTTTCACAAGAACGTATGTCAGTAGAGAATTTTATATCATATTTACTTTGTGGGGATGTCTGTAGAATTTTGTCTTGAGAAAAGAAACTACTTTGCATTTCTATACAGTCACACTTTGAGGTGGGGGAGCTTAGCTTAGCAACATGGAGAGTGAAAATCAGACAAGCAGCTCATTTATAATCTTTTGGTTAGGTTTTGTCTCAAATCCACCAGGAGTTCCCTGCCAGATATATCCCTTTGCAGAAAAGCTAGTCTTAATAACAGGACTCTTTGCTTGTGTGTATGGTGCATGCACATGTGCATGCCCATGCCCATATTACAGTTCAGAGAAGTGCAGAGAGAATGCGTGGGCAGAAAATAGTGCATTTCAGAAAAAATATCAAAACCTTTTGAAAAGTACTTTAGCTTTGCCTGGCTTGCAAGGACAGTAAGAATGGCCCTAAACAGAGATACTGTCTCCAACCTTTCTTGTCTGTTGCGTTTCAACAAAAGACTGTTCACTCTAGCCTTGCTCCTATGGGCAAAACTAGAATCCGGGTTGATACATGTTGCCTGTTGCCCGTGTGTGTGTGTGCGCGTGTCTGTGTGTGCGTCCGTGTGTGTCCATGTGTATATGAGTGTATATGTGTATGTGTGTATCTGCTTACATGTACTGTCATGTAATGCCCCCGAATCCATGAGATTGAACTGAGCTGAGTGGGCAAGCTGGCAGGTGGGGCTCCTACATAGAAGACCTTGACTGGAAGACAAGATACCTTTTCAAAAAAAAAGTAATTTGCTGCACCCACACAGAAATCAAATCCCAAGAGTTTTATGTTTAGAGAAGGCTGGAGATGCACCAAGGTATTTCACTCCGGTTGCTGTTGCCATTTAATTTAGGGTGGCTGTCCATATATTGAGAGAGTGGTAGAATATACTCTAACCACTCTATTAATCATTTCTCTCCTTCTAACAGTGAACACAAGCCAAAACTAAACAGTGTGACTTTTGATTATAACAAGCAACACTAGCATGAAAAGAGAAAAAATGAAAGCCAAGCTTGAAAATCTGGGAATATATAGAGGAGGTATTGTTGTGGTTAAACATCTCATGTATTATGATAAATGTCCTAAAGTACTTTCAGTGTGTCTAGTGCATCGTGGAGACATGTAAATTCAAATTGCCAAAGTGCTTTGGCAGCGCATCAGTCAGTCTAATCTAACAAGACTGAATCTATAACTGGAGATAAACAAGAAGTAATTCCTGAAAGCTGCAAACTGAGCTTCATGGGAAAAAGAAAGGCTGGTCACGATGGACCCGAGGCGATAAGCTCCCACTGTAACTAGTATGGATCTCTAAATCCCGTTTACCAATGACCGCCCCCTCCACAGCTCGACTTATTGCCATCAAGACAAGACAGGCAGTGGCTAATTACTGTACAGCGACAAACAAACCAATACTTCTCTATCTCCCCGGTCATGTCCCATTACTTCAGCTTACTTCCCCTATTCATATTTCTTCTGACAGGTGCATCTGTCCATGGAGAATGAGGCAGTGTTTTAATCGGCAGACAGAGGATGTCGTAATTTAGAGCCGTACCTCTGGGCTTACACGTGGCTCAGCCAAGGTGAAAATGACAGTGGGAGTGGAGTTTTATTGAACACAACGGGGTTCTTGTCAATAACACTGTCTCTTGGCGTTGTGTTCGATGCTGTTATTAATGCTTGGGGTCCGCTCGCATCTGTACATGATTGCGCATCTGTGCATGTTTATGTCTGACCTTCCTCAGCAAATATGAGATGGTGCAATGATGAGGATATACAGTTTCCTCTCTGCCAGTTTCTCACAGGCAACTAAGGAATGTGTTGAACACCCACATGTTCAAGCGACGAATCAATGTGAGTCAAGGAGAGTGAAAAATCTGGGTGGGGGGGGACAATGCAGAGGGAGAGAGCAGCAGGCATCAGACTCTGTGTGTGTGTCTGAGCACGAGCAAATGTGTGTGTGTGTGTTAGTGTGAGAGAGAGAGGAAAGAGGAAAACGGGAGAGAAATAAGAGAGAGCTTGAAATGAGACAGCAAGGATAGGAGTGCGCAGATTGATATAGCAATTACCAAGAAAGCTATCCCTCAGTTAGGAATACATCTACATACATTAGAGTTGGGTTTGCTCTCTAGCCACTGTTTCTCTGAGGTTGGCTCAGTAGAATCTCATACACAAGCCAACCACGTGAAAAGGTCATCGCTGGGCAGTCACTGTGCTCGCGCTAACAATAAGGAGCCCATCTATCGTGCATGTTGCTTATGATACAAGAGAAAGAAATCCATCCTAACGCTGAGGGGAGAATGTGAACTCCCAAAAAGGAAAACCACAAGTCTGTCTTCATAAAAGGGTCTTTTGAAATAAAAAAGGACAACCGACAAAAACAGG
The DNA here is from genome assembly GCF_904848185.1 of Acanthopagrus latus. Taxonomy (NCBI): domain Eukaryota; kingdom Metazoa; phylum Chordata; class Actinopteri; order Spariformes; family Sparidae; genus Acanthopagrus; species Acanthopagrus latus. The sequence continues at coordinate 13,764,771 of NC_051039.1, forward strand.
AACGTCAGCCTTTGCTCACTGGTCTATGATGTTTTGTGGAATTCCCATATCAGCTGTAATTCAAGTCTCGGCACATTGTGCCATAAACATAAACGTGGTTGATTACTTGTCATCGCACATTCATGCATGCAGCATTCAGAAAGCGACTTACACTTGGAAGCAAAGCTTGCCACAGTGGGATTCAAAGGACTGGCTGTCATGCACACTTTCCCTGAGCTAGCAAGTAAATCCAGTTATAGTTAGCCTATAATGTATGCAGAGCTAGGAATGGCATATGCTTGTGCAGTGTGACTACAGGCCCTGCAATATATAGAGGAAGAGTTTTGCATGAAAATGCCGCTGCCAAATCAGACTGTGCATGTAAGTACACTCACATTTCAAACACCCTTGTTGGTTCAAGACACAACAGACAATGAGAACAAAAGAGAGAAATAGAGCAAAGAGAGAGGAAGGAGGAAGGGAGAAGACGACAGAGAGGTGAGGGGGGAGTGATAGTGAGATGCTGTATAAATAACCCCGTTAAAAAAGAAGAAAAAGGGAGAGGACAAGCAGATGGAAGTAAAAAAAAAACATGGTAAAATGATCCAGTGCGACTTGGACCTCTGCCATAGGCGCAAAGCCATGCTCTGCCAGTGTATGCATGTCTGCACTGTGTCTGAATGAAAAGTGTTTTTGTGTGTAACTGTGCTCCAGTGTGCGCATACAGCTAAGCACCATTCACTGTGGTTTTATGTCAGATAGCTGCAGGTATACAAGAGCTGTGATGACACAACAAGACTGGGATATGGCACAGGTCTACTGGCGGTTTCGTCCTGTTTTTGTGGGCATGTGGAGGAGAGGAAATCATTACTATCCAGGCGGACGTGGGCTGAAGGGTCAGATTGTCAAGTCTGTATCTGCTGAACTCTAATACCAAATTCTCTTTGACAAAGCTCAATTCAAGGATCTACATATATCAAAACATCTCGGCATCACAGGATAGCTTCTATCTCGCAAATGATACAAAACAATACAAGGTGACGCAGACTCTTGCTCTTGGTAGAGAATAAGCTGGAATGAAAACCTCTGTTTCTAAGGACTTGAAGGAAAAAAGGATAAAAATGGAAAAGATGGAGAGAATGAGAGAGGGTGGGGGATGAAGAGAGGGAAACGACAGAATGATGAAAGTAATTAAACACTGCCATCTGCTGGTTGTTGTGTGAACATACTTTATGTTTTGAGCCTGAAGCTAATGTATTTGAACATCTGCACCTTTGACCACCTGTTTGCATTGATCTAACTTAAGTAGATGTGACACAAAAATGACACAGTGGCGGGCAAAACTCGACATAATAATGAGAAAAAAACTTCCAAATTCAAACGCAATACAAGACCCTGTTCAGAAAGAGGTAAATTCAATTTGCTGGTTGAAAGAGAAGAAGGAGCGCTGAGCACGATGCAATCATTTTGATGCAATCACAATTATGTTAAAAGACACAATCCCCATCTTCTCCTCTTGGCTCATCTAATCGAAGGCAGCAGCAAAAGCAGAGGAATGAAAGGAAGGCCTTCCATAACTCATACTTGAACTGGCAGCAAGTTCCTAGCTCGGTTAAATTAGCATAGAGTCATAGTGTATCTTGTATTTCTTCACACTAAAGGCGTCTATCAGAAGTACTTACTTTGCTGCTCTTCACAATGCTGATGCCTTTGTGTGTGACACTTCAAATAAGTGTGAGAGAGTGGGAGAGACCAGTAGAGTCATAATTCTAAAGGGCCGTATCAGGTGCTTCTTGCTTTTGACTGTACAAAGATAAGGAGGCTTTAAGCGGGAGAGTTACAGGGAGACAAAGAGAGATTTTTTGCATATTAAAATGTGCTGGTGAGAGGGAGAGAGTAGCAGTCAGTCCATTTCCTGCCTGCACATGAAAACTCACAGATAGTGACCAGTCCTCTTTAGAAACAGAACTTTCTACATGTTTGAGGGTACACACAATATACATGAGGCAGATATGTCTGCCTCACCTTCATAATTAAAAAAAAAAAACTTGTACATCTCAATAAACTCCATCAGCTTCTGATAATTGTAAGTTTATAAAATCCAATGGAAATGCTACACAGTGTAAGTGTGTGCTGTGACCTAAAAATCTATGCCTGCGTGTACGACAGTGTGTCTTTACTCACATACCCTTAGGGTCTTGACTCCATCTGTCCTCCCACTGAGCTCAGATCCCCAAATAAAGACTTTCATTCCAACATGACAGGGCTTTTCCTGCATAGCGAATTTAAAGGTGGCCTTCTTCAAATTCTGTTCCGCCCTTACCAAAAAAGCAGAGCGTGTCCGCAATACTAAAACCTATTCCAAGAGTGTTAAATCCCTCTCTGTCAACTGCTAGTGCAACACCTGAATCGGTCCAAACTGGTGCTAGGTAAATAGAAAATTATTTGGATCACATGCTGACTAATTAGCACTGGCCAACTACCACTATTTTATTCAACAAAGTGCTCAAGTGACAAGACATCCAAAGGTCACCTCACCATTATCATCTGATTTACTCTAGGACTCTGTATGAGTTGTTTTTCACACTGGCATTTGTTTGACATGTCAGGTGGTCAGTATATATTTTGTAACGGCATTGTTTTGTTATTTGAATAAACACAGGTTTTAAAACCTGCAACAACTCAAAGTCTTGCCGAGTACAAAGAAGTTGTCTAATTTCTAGGTATAAATATCTCATCACATTTAATGTAAGACACATACAATTTTCATTTCTTCCATTGGCATATAAATACACACACACACACACACACACACACACACACACACACACACACACACACACACACTATATTTATGTGCGTTTGGTGGATTGTGTTGTCTGCCTCATTTTGAACAAAGAGAAAGCTAAATCATGTTTTTATCTAATGGAAAATTGACATTTCCATAGCAAACTAACTGTTGAAAATGCACAAAGAATTCTGAAAAGAAACCCTTCCAAACCATTTCTTGAGGAACTCTTTTAAAGCATCTACAAGGAGACTCTCATATTTCGTTGATTCCAGCACCTCCTGGGGACAAAAGCAGTATGAGCACCACTGCCACCTGTTGTGAGGATCTTGATCTGCCTAGGGCATGCAGTTTCCAGGATGCGTAGCGATGAGAGTTATATATACACTGCTTGGCCAAAAAATAGCTCACCACCTGGAATTAACTAAGAAAATAGATAAGAGACTCCTATTGGATAATTACTGCACCAGTGATTATGTTTCAGCTGGCAACAAGTTATTTAACCCCAACTGATGCAATGAGTGACTTCTAATTTCTTAAACAACCATGTCGAAAGACACATCCCGTGGTCGTGGAATAGATGTTAGTCTGTTTGAGAAGTGTCAAATCATTGGCATGCATCAAGCAGAGATAACATCTAAGGATATTGCAGGAACTACTAAAATTGGGTTAAAAACTGTCCAACGCATTATCAAAAACTGCAAGGATAGTGGGGTACCACCATGTTCGAGGAAAACATGTGGTCGGAAAAAAATCCTGATTGATAGTTATCCGGGATCACTTAAACGTTTGGTGAAATCAAATCGTAGAAAAACAACAGCAGAACTCAGGGCTATGTTTAATAGTGAAAGTAAGAGCATGTCCTTTTTTTGTGGCAACTTGTTTTGGGCCAGGCAGTGTATTTGTTATACACCTAGGAGAGATGTAAGCCCTCAGCTACCAGATTTGATTGTTTCATGATAGCAATTTAGTTGATAAAGCCAAAGTTGTGACCAGAATCTTACCTGGTGGAAGGCATTAAGAATAGCTAAGAAAGGCATAAATATTAAATTGAGACTCTTTCATCCCCAGTTAAAAACTGCTTGTAGTGCATTTAAAGGTAAAAGGTGGAGGCGGGAGTTCATGTTGCCTCTTTGTTATATGCCAAACATCACTGAAATTGAGTGAATTTGAACTGATGTGACCTCCCCTTTCTCTCCTAATAGATCTTGCATCTCAGTGTCCTAAGTTGACTCATACCAAACTAATTCTAGGTGTCAGTAAAAAATTTTAGATGAGGTCGTCTCCTCTTTCTTGTCTTATTCATAAGCTGCCCTTTCGCTCTAGCTATAGACCTGCGTCCGGGCCTTGCATTTAAAAATCTTGTCTAACCTTTTCTGCAATGAACTGTACATGTTCTGGAGCAGTTCAGGCAATGCACTCAACATTTGTGCCATTTTCATTTTAGTGGCATATGAGCCACAATCATCCTTCAAAAACCTACAGAGTCCTGTGGACTTTTTCCCCCCAGTTAAACATGGAAACAAATCCAGGTGATCTTTATTCCTGTCTTTGTTATTGTGCTGCTTTTATAGATGAGTGCATATTCTTGGCATCAACAGAGAGAAAATGTGAGGTGTTCTGCACTCTTTCCTTCAGTCTACAGTAAGTGTCAGACTCAATTATTGATATTATTTAGACACACGTATGTATCTTTGTACAAATACACATCATGTAACAAGTGAGTGAAAGAGGCTGTAAGAAAAATAAGTGACAGAATAGAGAATAAAGGAGTCCTGATGAATAGACTGTGTAAAATGATTTGTTTGGCTGAGATAACACCTTGTCCATACCCATTCTCTCAAATCAAAATTGAGCACCATCACACTACAAAATCCCAAAAAGCCTAATTATTAAAATTAGCTTTTGTTTGTTTGTTTTGATAGGCTGCGTCTATCTGAGGCTGTGTCTGTGCTGTAGTCACATCTGACATCCAAGCCTACAACCGCTGCGATGGGCCAAAGAATGAGTAACAGATCAAAGCTGACTCAGGACAGGGAGCAGCACCCCAAAACAGATACGTGCAATTATCCAACTCCACAGTATCCAGAGAGACTCCATTACTGGAAACAAAGCAAACATGCATGTGAGTGCTAGCGGTTTGTGTGGATGGAAAGAGAGTTTGAGATTATCTGGACAACAGTGCACAGCCGCCCCCATTCTATCAATGTATTACAATAACATATACAACCCAAGTTATATGCACCATTGTATGTTCTTTACAAACAAACACATATAAAAGAATAAGCACAGGAACAGTCGCAAAGACAATCCTGCAAGTGCCATGCCTCACAGCTCAGAATCAAGTCATTACTATTCTCAGAGGATGTGACCATGGTCTGTGTCTCTGTGGTAAGTTAAGAATTAAACATTCACAAGCTTCAGGCAAGCACAGAGGGCTAAGCAAAGGGCAATTTGTCTCATTTAACTGCTCCCTGTCTGCCTGTCTGCCCAATAGAATTAAATTATGCAGGTCTTTTGCTTTTGCAAAAAACTACACTGTTTTACATAAAAACAGAGTTGATGTGATTACTATAGGCCACGGCCTCATGCAGAGTAACAGGGTAGCAGATTACGAGGAAACAAAAATGTTGTCCTTCTCAAAGCGTCTGAGCCTTCAGCACTAGATAGCTCTAAGTTATTCATCTAATGTGTTTGTGTCTATGTTTTACCCTACTTGTCTGACATGTGGCCCCACAGCAGCAGCATTAAGCCAAAATAAAAGCTGGTTGCAATTCCAAAACATTACCACAAGAGGTCACTCACATGCTGTAAATTAGCAACATTCACTGCAACAGAGCAGTTTGTAAGCATATGCTAAACAGCAAAAGAACTGGGAAAGATACATATGATCAAAGAAGAAAAAAACACATGCAGTGTCTAGGAAGTGTTAAAGTGCTGAGTGCTGCTCTGATTATAGTTACATCAATATCGCCAAGCTTTTGTTGAGAAATCTGCATACATCATGGTACAATAAATTCAAACTGCAGGTTAAGGTATCACATCTTTTAAAAGTGTATACAGACGTCTTTTGTTTTTCTTTTTGTTCCTCCATAAGTGTGTTTATCAGCATTACATGCACTACATTTACCTCAAACCAAATCAAAGGGATGGTTACTTTACACATCATTCTTGAGTATGATTGTCTTCTTATACAACTTTGCCAGTTTGTATGTGTGCATTATTTAACCCGTATCAAAACAGTCATGCCGTTGCACTCCTAAGGAAATCATAAACAAAAAGACTTTAATGAGAAACTCCTCTGCTGTCTGTAATTGCAGATGCAATCAGACCACTCACTGCAGCTGATCTTGTATGATTAAGAGATTAACTACCTTCATCTCACATAACAGTCTGCACATTATGTTTTACTTTACTTTTTTTTTCCTTTGAAGGTGATGGCATCCATAATTACAGTACTTGGTAATTTATGTAATCAAACACAACATCGTATCTGAAGTGACAACATTTACTCATTAAATGTAATCGTGATCTCTAAAACCTCAACAGTGTGGATATATAAATGTGTGTGACATTGCACAACTCTTTCCCCTACTTACTGAAACTGTTAAGCTCCTGTGATATTTCTTCTCTTCCAGCCCCCCCCCCAATATATCCTGTGGCTGTTCTTTACTTGAACTCTGATGCTCATGTACTTATAGTAGTAGTGAGGGCATTAACTTTAAAAGTAGACAGCACAAATGACCTACTGTGTGTATATATATATATATATATATATATATATATATATATATATATATATATATATATATATATATATATACAGTCGTGGATGAAAGTATTGGCAACCCTGGAACTTTTCCAAAAAATGCATCATTTCTCCCAGAAAAGTGTTGCAGTTACAAATGTTTTGGTATACGCGTTTATTTTCTTTAAGTGCATTGGGATAAGCCAAATTTGACATCATTTTACACAAAATTCAAAAATTGGGTCAAACAAAATCATTGGCACCCTCAACTTAATATTTGGTTACACACCCTTTGGAGAAAATAACTGAAACCAATCGCTTCATCAACAAGTTTCCTACACCTCTCAACTGGAATTTTGGACCACTCTTCTTTTGCAAACTGCTCCAGAACTCTCAGATTTGAAGGGTACCTTCTCACAATAGCAATTTTGAGATCTTTCCATAGGTGTCATGTCATGTCATGTCATGTCATTGTCCGTAACCGCTTATCCCTTTCCATGGGGTCACGGGGTGTTGCTGCTGGAGCCAATCCCAGCTTTGTCTCAGGGCAAGGCCCTCACTGATGAGCAATGTGGGGTTCAGTATCTTGCTCAAGGACACTTCAGCATGCAGCTCAGCCTTGCCCAGTGCCGGGATTTGAACTAGCGACCTTTCGATCACTAGTCGACCTGCTCTACCCGCTGAGCTACAGCCGCCCCTTTCCATAGGTGTTCTATGGGATTTAGATCCAGACTCATTGCTGGCCACTTCAGAATTCTCCAGCGCTTTGTCTCCGCCCATTTCTGGGTGCTTTGTGAGGTATGTTTCAGGTTTTTGTCCTGCTGGAACACCCATGACCTCTCTAACGCACACCCAGCTGCAACAAAGCAATGGCTGTGGTCTTTGATAGAGCATTCACTGCACTAAATGAATCACAGTTGGAAATTTCATGAAAATCATACCTGTAAAATGTGGACAATTTAGCTGCTTGTTAGAAGCATTATCTTATAACCAGAGGGGGAAAATGACCCTGTTCTGAATATTCTGCAAAATTTCTTTTATCACTGACATAATCTATTCATTATACAAACATTATCAGGGAGAAGCAAAATTTCAAAATTTCTCTGAATATGTCATTTAATGTATATTATGTATAAAATGTATATGCAAATACAGTCTGGGTGCTATCAGTCATGACACAACCTGAGGGGAGAATTACGCTAGAAAAAATCTAACATATACATTAAAAAAATAATTGCTTTTGAAAAGTATTACCTTAACTAAGAACTAGTTCTTATGCATGCTTGTGTGCATGTGGGTAAAAAAGTCAGAGCTTGAAACCCTGAACCAATAGTTCACCATCAATATTAAACCACTAGATGGCAGCAGCTAATCACATTTGCAGATGGAATTTTGGGCACACGAGTTCTGCTTGTTTTGTTTGTGTCGATTAAGGCTCCACATCAAAGTGTAGAGAAAGTAAGGAAAGTTATGGTGAATATGACTGAATAAGAAGGGAATAAAATACCGCTCAAAGCACCGTACAATCGTGCATTTATAGCTCAGTGAGTGTGTGAGAGATATAAGTATTACATAAATATGTTGTGTCTTGACACTGAAAATGAATGTTTATTCAGATATCAAAGTTGGCAGTGTGAAAGCACATGTAGATACAGTAGCAATGAATGTATAAGTACTATGTAGTATTTCTAATATATGGTTTCAGAGACATAACTTGAATGATGTGTGTGTCTTCGTTTATGTCAGAGAAGGATATGACAGAAGCAGAACCGGCCATCGCATTTACAAGTCCTGAAAATGTCAGATCATATTGTTGCACCTATCGTAAAACAAGATCTCTCACACTCTCCCCACTGTTATGTGCTACACTTTTTTTAAAAAAAATAATAAGGTTCCCCTGCAGTACATGTGTCAGAAACAGTTATTGCATTTGGGGACTTTTGTCTCTGAGCTTTGAGACATGTTCATTAGAATTGCCTTGAAGAGGTCAATGATATGCGCTCTCAACTGGGATATATCAGAGTCTGGCTATAGAAACTGGAAAATAGAAAAGAAGGCTTTGCCGACTTACATCGAATTCATTGAGGGCAGCGGCCAGCTCTCCAATGCCGGCATGGCCATGTTTCTCATCAGTGGGAGAGGTGGCCTGAGCAGCACTGGAAATGCCTCCTATGGCCTCCTGGACCTGCTTGAACACGTAGTCTCTGTTGGCACGTGTGGCAGCCACATCTGGGTGGCGCAGGAAGGCCTGTGAGGCCGTGTACAGCATGGTGGCATTTTTCTTAAGGGCCCCACGTGCAGCTGCCATCTCATCTCGACACTGGGGGTCTTTCAATTCCTGAGAAGTTGAAGAACATTCTCAAGTAAGTTCTTAGAACCATCATCAGAAACATCATAGACAATTGTGTTACGAGAAATCAGTGCATTTCTCAAAAAGTTCCATGTTGGAATAAAACGGAAAAAAAGATATCCAAATTTGATGGCATCATTATCTCACAATGGAGCAGAAAAGAGCACAACCTGATGACGGTATAAAAGATTTCATGTTAAAACATTAGTTGATGTTTCATCTGATAAGTTAGTATTGTTCCAAACACACAAACTTTGGGCAGCGTAAGCGGATCGGAAACCATGGAAGCCGAACAGAATTCAGTTCAGTGTCTTGCTCTGGGACTTTGGGCAGGCTGGATGTTTGCCAGCATGACACTTGTAGGAAAAAATCTTCTAAGAGCTTTTTGTCACACTGGGGGCAATGCTTGAAAAACACTTTCATGTGTTATCCTTCTCCCAAACATCCACTGATGTGAATATTTAGCAGATTTTCAGTAATATTAAAAAGTCATTTCAAATGCTGCTGAAAAAGGAAATTCTAGCAAACATTACTTCAACTAAAATGGATCATATACAATCATTATCAATAGTCTTTATGCTTCATAAGAGTCTTGCAAAGTACACGTATTTATTAACTACCAGCTATATCAATTTATCAATATATGTGAAAGACACCACTCATAACATCTTGTTAATGTCATCATATCTATTTTGAATGTGTTGGAATTGTCAATGCAGAATACAGCAACAACTATCAGTACAGAAACTGACTGAAAATAGGTTCATTTCCTGTTAAATTAACCAAATTTCCCCTACAGGGAAATGTTGCATCTTGTTCAATTGCTCCATAATGGCAGTGTCTGTGTGTCCCAATGGCCTTAAAGAGACTGTGCAAATTTTGCAAAGCAGATACAACGGTATTTCATTATAGTCCTGGCCAATATTTTGTCAGAATATGACATCAATGAAGCCACCACTCTATGCAAGTCGGATTTTGGATACATGATGTTTTTATAACACTAGTGATCTCATAAGAACATATTTTAAACCATTATTCAGCTCTGCACTCACAACTTACAAACAAAGTTAACAAAATCACAGACACTGAAAGCCAGAATGTAGACACTTTAAGGTGCTGTCTCTTTCAAGGGAACACCTCGTGCCTGAATGGGACACACAAATCAGGAGCGGTTTACTTTTTTCTGTGAAAGACAGAGCAGAGGAGACAGGGGGCTTCCTCTTACCTGCTGTCTCCGGGCTGCCACATAGTTAAGCTTCACCATCTCCTTCCCAAACTCCTTGAAGCGATTAGCCAGGTCCTGCTCATTGGTTGCATTCTTTACTCCCTCCAGGGCCTCCTCCACCTGTCACACAAACAAAGATCTGGCTGGATTTTGTTGTACAAAGTAAAAAAAATAATAAAACATTTGTTTTTGGTGGAAATATATTTATCTTTATTCCTGCGTAATTGTAACCAGGTTTAGAAAGACAATAACCATTTAATTGTGCTTTTTTTAATGGGTCTCATTTTGGCAATCTTCATCCCTGCTGTGGGCACATTCTGATTCTGAACTCTTTTCTATCCCTAATGAAAGGGACGCACAATGGAATGGAAATGAGAGAAGAGAGAAAGAGATAACTTTTAAGTGGCCTTTGATGGCAGGGCTTATACTGGCTTGAGTTAAGCCCCTCTGTGGGCCTCAAGAATGAAGCTTGGAAAAAGGACTCTGAATGTGTGTGTGTGTTTGTTAGAGAGTGTGAGCGAATGAAGGTGCATGCAGGCCTGAGCTTGTTTCAGATTACACCAAATGCATATCATTCTTTCTAACAACATGTATTAACCTCTCCCTCAAAACGCTGTGCCACCTTCATAGTAAAGGATAAAGAAACCTGTGTTGCTCAGATGACTCTAAAGTGCATGAGTGGGAAGGGTATGTGTTTTTATTCACATCCGGGCGCGATGCTATGATATTAATACAGTACAATCTGATGTGTGTTCCCAGGATACTCCATACCTCATCTATATGCTAATGTGTGCAGAGGTTGTGATAAAAGCATATATTGCTTCTGTGGACTACACACAGCAGCAGAACATCTGACCACATCTTTAAGTACACTGTGCATACAGGTTTATACACTGAATACTACCACTTGCAAAAAAAGTTTGGGAGTCATTTCAAAACACGTTGGGTATATCAACACGAGTAGCTGAAGATTTCCAGCTCGCACTTCTGACTGCAATTCTAACACAACATAAGTAATGAGCTGGCATGTCTTCATAACTCTGTAAGGCCAGAGGGCCATATCAACCGGCAAAAACACTGCTGAACGCTGTTGAAGAAGTACATTTCTTTTGGCAGAATATAATGTGATGATCGCACGTACAATTTTAAGGTGGGAGAGCAGCCTCATGACGTCAGCCATGTCAGCGAGGATGAGCAGGCGGGTGACAGCAGAGAGCAGGGCGCGGGCAGCCCTCACCATGGTGCCACGTTTCACAGAGGAGCACGGGTCATCAGCGAACTCTGAC